>NC_056729.1:124347119-124462119 GCF_019279795.1 Protopterus annectens
AACCAGACAAAAATAAAACATTCTGAAGCCATCTGTAATGATTGTACTTTGCAGATTAACTAGACTGTAACTATAACAGTTCACTACATGTATATAACAAGATCTTGTTTCTGAGATAAGAAGCATGTAATATTTTATTATTTTACTGCAAGGAGCAAACTTATAGTCCAAAGAATGCTTTGAAAGCATTCAAAACCTTCAGTCAGTAATAACTTCCTTGTTATGTTTTTTTCCCTCTGTCGCCACTTTTCCTATGTGCGACCGGACTCAGATGACATTACATCATCATTAAATGCTTCTTTAGCGAGCGCCAGGCTCAAAAACAAGGATTTAATGCATAGCTCGTGACTTGCTTCTCATGAAGCTTGACAAACAAAATATTGCATTTGCGAGGTGAACATAACGCTTTTCAGGTATTTTCAAGCTTTTCTTAACTGTCGCACGCTCAAGAAGCATTAAAGGCATGTAAAAAACAAAAAACAAGTTAAGCAGAGTAACACAATGCTATTTACACTATAACATTAAAATTATACTTCGCAAGTGACTGCAAAGTGCCAGCATTGCTCAAACATGTCTACACAGGATATTTATAATAAAAACATGTTACGCTTGTTGATTAAACAAGCCAAGGGCAACAAAAGTCACTAATAAGCAGTGTAAAGCTGGCAGTACCCCTTTCAACATCTAGGAACATCGCAATTACATTTTAAATGGCAGGCAATGCAATAAATAAACACAAGCTGTTCCAAATACTAATCCAACCCCAAACGAGCAATACTCAACACATTATTAATTGAAATTAGATATGTCAAAATCTTATAAAGCTCTGTCTCGATATTTATAATTTATGAGCCCTTCAATTATTGTTTATACTATAATCTATAAAGGAAATAGTGTTACATAACAAAGAAGAAAGAAGAAGTCAGAAAGCTGTCACAAGTAACTAGTGATAATTGTTATTAAAAATAAAAAAGAAGTATTAAATATTTTTAGTTATGAATATGTTAATGTAAAATCTTACCTAATAGCTTGTAGTATTGGACATATTACCATGGGAAAAATGCTGCTAGAAATTAGAAGTTAGTATTTTATTTCCCTTTAAGTTTTTTTGTTGATTTATCATTTGCTGCTGTTTTGCCATTTGTAGCGTGTCTCTTTAGGCTTGGGGTAGAGAGTTCCATATCTTCAATTTTGTCTAGTAGGTTATGTTTTTTGACAAATTCTGTTGCCTCTTCGATGTTATTAAAGATTTTCTGACCATCTGGAAGTGTGATTCTCAATCTAGCAGGGAAGAGTATTTGAGCTTTTATTTCAGCTTTTTTTTAGATCTTTAATGAGAGAAACACATGCTTTTCTCTTTGCTATTGTCACAGATGTATAATCATTATCAAATCTAATGACTTTTCCATTTTCCTGAATAAGAGCCATTGACCAGGCAGTCTTTAACACCAAATCTTTATCCTGTGTTGATAAAAACTTAACTATGATAGATCTTGTTGAAGTTAAGTTTTTAGATATAGAAGGGTTTGACAAAGATCTATGCACCCTTTCGCTTCCATAAGAAAATGACTCTGGCAGGTTTAGTATTTTAGGTAACCAGTTATTCTCTGAGCCCTTTTTTATTTGCAATGGTGATGGACAGGTTGACAGACGAGATCAGACAGGAGTCCCCGTGGACTATGATGTTTGCAGATGACACTGTGATCTGTAGTGAGGGTAGGGAACAGGTAGAGGAGACCCTGGAGAGGTGGAGATATGTTTTAGAGAGAAGAGGAATGAAGGTCAGCAGGACTAAAACAGAATATATGTGTGTGAATGAGAGGAAGGATAGAGGAATGGTGAGGATGCAGGGAGTAGAGGTGGTGAAGGTGAATGAGTTTAAGTACTTGGGATCAACGGTTCAGAGTAATGGTGAGTGTGGAAGAGAGGTGAAGAAGATAGTACAGGCAGGATGGAGTGGGTGGAGAAGAGTGTCAGGAGTAATTTGTGACAGACGAGTACCAGTAAGAGTGAAAGGGAAGGTCTACAAGAGGGTAGTGAGTCCAGCTATGTTATACGGGTTGGAGACAGTGGCACTGACAAAAAGGCAGGAGTCAGAGCTTGATGTGGCAGAGTTAAAGATGTTAAGATTTGCAGTGGGTGTGACGAGGATGGACAGGATTAGGAATAAGTATATTAGAGGGTCAGCCCAGGTTGGAAGGTTTGGAGACAAAGCCAGAGAGGCAAGATTACGTTGGTTTGGACATGTGCTGAGGAGGGATGCAGAGTATATTGGGAAAAAGATGCTAAGGATGAAGCTGCCAGGTAACAGGAAAAGAGAAAGGCTTAAGATAAGGTTTATGGATGTGGTGAGAGAGGATATGCAGGTGGTTGGTGTGACAGAGCAAGATGCAGAGGATAGCAGGAAATGGAAACAGTTGATCTCCTGTGGCGACCCCTAACAGGAGCAGCCGAAAGAAGAAGAAGAAGAAGTTATTCAGGAAAAGAATCATGTTATTCCCTTCTGTCTTTTCAGGAACTCCATAAATTCTAATATTATTTCTTCTTGACCTTGATTCTAGATCATCCACCTTTTCTATTAATGAATTATTTTGCTTCTAAAGGAAATTTATTTGATTGTCATTCTTCATCTGTTTCCTGTCTATTTCATTTAGAGATTCTTCTATACTGATTATTTGATCTGAGTGCTTTGAAATAATTTCCTTTAATTCTTGAATTTGTTTTTTACTTTCTTTTCTCATGTTTTCCATGATGTTTTCTAGGTTATCCATTTTTGTAGAGGGATCTTGTATACTTGTAATTATAGTCTGTAGTTCTTTCTTCATAGAACTATCTCGAGCAGATGACTTTGAATGACTCATATTTCAAGTATCCGTATACAGCAATTGATGTTATGACAGGATTTTTGTGAAGAATTTCACTGAAGATTATTATTTTTTCTTCTTTTGATAATCCACAATAGTGAAAGGAATATTTATAGTCAGTTTTTCCAAGATATTTCAAAACATTTTTAATTAATTCCTGTCAGAAATACATCTCATGAACAGAGCAACAAAAAACTACTGCACTCACTCTGACATCTTGGCCACGCCCCTCCAATGCACTCTTCTTCATGCACCTCCCTACACATCTTCCAGTGATGTGTAACCGAAGTGCACCACATTTGTCACACTGAGTTGTCACACATCTTATTTAACTTACCTAGGTATTTTTTTTTTGTTGCATAAACATTACTGTGCGATGGTACAGAACACATGTCAAGGTGGTGCACCAGATGCATGTGTGATACCTGTTATAGTGATGCACACAATGCATACATAGCTGTTTGATAACATTGATGACATGGGTTACATTCATGACAGTCTGGATTGTGCCATATAGATCTGCCATGCACACAAGTCAACTAACCTGTAGGGATCCTAAAGTCACATATAGATATAGCAGTACCCCTCCTAACACCTCCATCAGATGTTACAGTGTCAGGATGGTGGACTTGATTACCCTCATAGATTGCTGACATGTCATAATAGTTGTACAAGTGTGTTTGTGCAGAATCATCTATGATCACTCAGAAAGACACATCTTGTGTCAGAGACATAGGATTACTAGTGGTATCATTCTGATATTGTCCATGATTGTGCATGCTTCGTTTGTTGTTGTCCATGAGCCTGTAACTGTGTCCCACTTGTTGGAGATCTCTGCTGACATTACAGTCATATTCAGGCAAATCAGTTTGCACAGCTTCACAATAGGCACCCAACCCCAATTGTATATAACATCCCTGATAGATGTCCTCTGCATTGTTCATGTCATATTTCACAAAGACATCTTCTCCATTGTTATGTCACCTTGTATGACAGTCACATAATATATATTTTTAATGTGCAGTCCTTACTGTACCTTATTGATATGTGATTAATGTACCTGCTACAACTGTCTTCCATTAACATGCCCCCATTTGCTGTACATTAGGATGTTTCACCTGCCTTCTTTACCTGTGTTTATTCCTACAAGCCACCTGTGTCCCTATTCAATACACACACATCCCTCGACTATTTATTTTAAATGGCAGTCCATGTACCATTACAGATCATTTACACAACTTTTGTACAGAATGTCTGGAATGGGATTTTATAATACACTGCTCAGCATACACCAAAGTGCATTGTATTTGGACCATATGCATTACTATATGATACACCCTGGTAATCATTATGGAATTCTGTGCAATCCTGCTAACCTAGTTTGTTCTGAGGTATACAGGATTCCTATCCGTGTTGCTTTATATGGTTTCCTGGCCACTAACACTGTTGATGTTTAAACACGGTGCACATCATGAATATGTAATTATCCCTTGGTGCTCACCGTGGAAATAAATAAACTCCATGTATGCTTTGCACAAAGCCTACACAGAGTTTATTGAATCCCATGGAACATCTATTTTTATTTATTTATTTACATTTGTTTACCAGAAAAGTACGACTGGACACAGGTCCATTTTCAGCCGAGGCCCTGGGAGAAAAGCTCTGCAGTACAATATAATGCAGTACATGAGAGAACAAAATATAGAACATACAATTGATTTTAATACATATTAGGTTAGAAGTCAACAGTTTTAGTTAGACAGTACAGTAGACAGTCATTGAGGTACATAGTCAAAAACTTAAAAAAATTAAGTTTTTTTTTTTTCTTTTTAACCGGTATCTGGGCTTACAAGCTTTTTAAGGCAAATCTGTTTATACTTATCTGAACATGTGATGCACAATTAGATTGGTATGGATTAACCCTGGAGTGTAACATGAGCATAGCCAGTTAGTTAAGTAGTAGGTTTTAAGGAGTTTTTTGAAATGATTGAAGGAGGTGGTAAAAGTTATATGGGCTAGTAGTGTGTTCCAGGTTTTGGCAATAGTGCTGGCAAAGAGTGATTTACCAGCATTGTTTTTGTGTTGGATGACAGTTATTAGGTTCTGGCTGTTAGATCGTAGGGTTCTAGTGGGAATGTGGGGCTGTATTAAATGCTGAAGCGATGGGGTTAACTCAGGGAGGTAGTAGAGCTTGTGAGCTAGAGAGAGAGTTGATTGAGCATGAGTATATGAGGCAACTCAAGCCAGTTAAGCTGTTTTGGGGATAGACAGTGGTGGGACCTGTAAGAAGCATCAGAAGCAAATTTGGCAATCTTATTATAGCAAGATTCCATTTTATTTAGTTCTATTTGGCATAGATTAATCAAGATGTGAGAGGCGTAGAAGAGGGTGGATAGGAGATGAGTCCTAGTGATGGTAACCTTGGTATGTTTAGTCATAAACTGTTTGTTCCTGTAGAGGAGGCCTAGCTTTTTATTGACTTTCTTGATGGTTTGTGCTATGTAGATGTCAAATTTCAGGTTATTGTCTATCTCTATGCCTAACACTTTAGTGTGTGTGGTTGGACTAATTTGAATGTTTTCTTTGGAGTTGATGATGAAGTTGTTGCTCAGGGGATGAGATCTACCTGAGCCAAAGAAAATTACTTTGTTTTTTGGGGGGTTAAGAAGAAGTTTGATGTTAGTGAACCAGGTTTTGGCTAGGGTGAATGTGTTTTGGGTTAGGGTTTGTAGTTAACTTAAGGTGGGGGCAGCACATATAAGAGTGGTGTCATCAGCATATTGTACTACTGAAGCAGTTGGTAAGGATGAAAATATCTGGTTAGTAAATAGAGAAAACATCAGAGGGCCAAGGACAGACCCTTGAGGGACTCCTATAGTTACTGGTAGCAGGGGGGACAATTGGTCTTGCCATAGAACAGCTTGCTGTTGATCTGACAAATAGCTGTTAAACCATGATACAGATGAGGGACTTCTATTTAGGGTAGATATAGTTGCAAGAAGCATGCTGTGGTTTACCATGTCAAAGGCTTTTGATAAGCCTAAGAATATTTAAGAAGTTAATAGCCCCTTGTTTATGTGGTAGTTAACTATGTTGGTAAATGATAACAATGCTGTTGTGGTGCTGTGGGAAGGTCTAAAGCCATGCTAAGATATGGAGAGTAAGTTGTTATTCTGGAGGTATTGCATAAGTTGAGTATGAACTACTCTTTCTAAAATTTTGGATAATGGTGGTAAGATAGCTATAGGGCGATAGTTGGTAAGTTCTAAGGAGTTACCTCCTTTGTGCAGTGGGATGATATGGAAGGTTTTCCAAGAGGCTGGTACTTTGCATTCAGACAGAGATCTATTAATGAGAATGGAGACTGGATAGGCTCTAGCTTCAGCTGATATTTGAAGGAAGTCTGCTGGTAGCTTATCAGCTGCTAGAGTGGTTGGTTTAAGTTTCTGAAGGAGTTTAGAAATTGCCTTGGTGGACATGGGGTGAAGTTGAAAACTGGGGATTTTTTTGTGTATTGGGGTGGGTTGTGGTAGTTACTGGTGTGGGGTGGGGAGTACTATTATTTTGGACATTGGCAAGGGTCTGGACTGTTTTGGTGAATAATTTATTAAATTGTGTGGTTATACTTTCAAGATTATTTGGTAGCACAGGGGTTGGTGTAGTGGACTTTCCTGGATGCAATATACAATCTATTGTGTTCCAGAATATTTGGGGGTTATGAGCATATTTTTTTTGTAGGTTTTGATAGTAGTTAGATTTGTCTAGTTTGATATGTTTTTTGGCTTTGTTCCAAAGCTGTAGGTAATTTTGTCTTAAGGTAGTGGTTTTGTTTGTTTGATATTGAGACCAGGTGTTGTCCCTTTTTTTTTATTATAGTTTTAATGGGATTTGTTAGCCATGGGGCGTAATTAGTTTTTATTCTAATGGTTCGGGAGGGTGCATATTGGTCCAGGATTTTTAGGAAGGTTGCATTGCAGTATTCAACTGCTTTGTCTAGATATAATTGCTTTAAGGGAGTCCAGTTGCAGTGTTTTTTAGTGCATTGATGAAGTCAGTAGGTATGAAGATCTTTTTGTTACAAACTACACTGATGATAGGCTGGCTGGTGGTTTGTGATTTCTTCCTAATTAGGTAGGTAGGATGATGGTCACTTAGGGTATCTGGAAGACAGCCAGATTGCTGTGTAAGATTGGGGTCAGATACCAGGATCCAGTCTAAGATGGACTGGTGATTGGATGTTTTGTCAATTCTAGTGGGGTGGTTATAGTTTGGGTAAACCTGTGGAGGCTTATAAAGACAGTGGGAGTATGGCTTGAGCAGTTGAGCCAGTCAATATTAAAGTCTCCTAATAGTATGGTTTCATGTGGAATGGAGTTGGGCATCCAATTAAGCAGGTTTTCCAGTCTCCTAATAGTATGGTTTCATGTGGAATGGAGTTGGACATCCAATTAAGCAGGTTTTTCATTAGAGTGATATTATTGCCTGGTGGGATGTAACCACATGCAATAACTATGTGTTTATTGGAGTTTATTTTTAATCTGGCAAGGATTAGTTCCACATCTTTGACATCTTGGGTGTTGTAATCTAGTTGTTCTATGGTGAGGTGGTTTTGAAATATCATTGCAAAACCACCTCCAGTTTTCTCTACTCCGTCTTTGTGGATAATATTGTAGCCAGGGGTGGTAATTTCATTGTCATGATGTCTTGGTTTGAGCCATGTTTCAGTTAACACAACAATATCCAGTTTGATTAGTGCCAATAAGGCATGTAGGTCCTGGATTTTCTTAAGTATTCTTCTAGCATTAATGTTAAGGAAGCATAGCGCTGAGGGTGGTCTGTGGCATAGGTGATTTAGCTGATTTGAGTTAGGGTTGACTAGTGTTTTGGGTCCTGGATTGGGGTGGACATCTCCACTGCAAGTGATTTTTTAGAGTAGGTGTAGATAAAGTTTGGTACATTTGTGAATTATTTTAGTTTGTTTTTGTGAGGAGAGAGGGATAGTTTTTATGGTTGGTTTGTTGCATGAGTAAGGGAAATGTTGGGGTGTGGTAAGGTCGGATGGTGATATAGCGAAGTTTTTTAGTTTAATGAGATTAGCTGTGGATTGCCATGGGGATGGTGTATGGTTATCATGTTGAGTGTAACAGGAGGACAGATTGGAAAGAAGGAGTAGGTTGAAGACTATTAGTGTGTAGATGGATGCTTTTAGTAGTTGGGTTGGATGTGTGCAGTACATTTTAATTAGTTTGAGACAAGGTGGGATGTATATAAGGGTTATATTTGTAGCTGTGTCTGATTGGAGTTGTAATAGGAGAAAGGGAGGTTGGAGGGATTTCCTGATAGAGGCAGGAAGTGAGGTGCAGTGTTGGGTAGGAAGTGAAAGGGTAGGAGTTGACAAGTGGTTAGGAATAAAATAAATGATATGGGGGTGGGTGGGAATGGGGGTGGGAGTAGAGCGAAGTGAGCCCAAGCGTAGTGAGGGCGAATGGAGCAGGTCCACACCCACAGTGAGTGATTACAAGAAGTGACTACAAGATTCCCTAAGAAAAAAAATCAGTGAGCTATGGAGGTGAGTCAGGATACAGAGAGGCAGAAGAGTATGGATTTAAGGCAGAGAGAGAAAATCTAAGGTATAACAGCACAGCAGGATAGGGTAGAGAAGGAGAGCAGGCTAGAGAATGAATAACCAGTGGTGGGAAGCACATAAAGTAGATAAACTGGATGTTATTAAAGGGTAAAAACATAGATGGAAGGCAGGAGAGAGGAAGGGCAGAGTATCCAGACAAAGCAATAAAAAAGTCTACAAAAACAATCAGAAACCTGGGAACAGGAGGATAGGTAAGTAAAATATGAGTGAGTCCTACAGACAAAAGGAACAGGCAGAAATTAGGAGAAATACAAAAGTCAAAAGAAGCAGGTAGAAATCAGGAGAATATAGACTAGGGAGATACTCTACTAGATAGACATTTAACATGGAAGGAGTGCAACTAATAAAATGGGGAGGGGGCATTAAAATAAGTTTACATGCAGCCTAATTTAAACACTATGGTAGGGGAGGAGAGAAAAAAGGTAAGAATAACTTGGAAGTCATGGAGGGGGGTACAGTGCAGCTGCCAGTACTGATGCAGAGCTCAACCAATGGCACTACAAATACTCGTTTGCTTAACAAAGCAATAGTTAGTGCTACTGAAAGGATTACAAGACAAACTGTCATTGTGTGTAGCTGAAAATAGCAGTTGTAAGCACCTGGATAGAAGCAGAGAGGCTGTGGAGGTGATCAACTAGCAGTCAAGTTTTCAGAAGTTTCTAATTGTTGGAGTGTCCATGCTCTCAAGTGTTCTAGGGAACAAAGATGACCATTTAGCTGAGTGAAGTGTCGGTCTTAATTAGAGAATACATGTCATGACAACTTGTTGAGAGCCCAGATCCTTCATCTCATGCAACAGGATCAGCAGGAAGCAGACAGTAGTAATATCCATTGCCAATAATCCACAAGGAATACAAACTCCAGCAAGTGATACAACCACAGATAAAGGATTAGTCTTCACTAGGGCATGACAGCTGATTGCTAGCTCCAAATAGCATATCCTTCAGTTCCTAAAGGTTTTACCTGCACAGAACACTGAAGACATGTTTGCCATGACAGGATTGATTCTTCAATGTATCCCAAATGAAAACAAGATACTGAGAACACAGAGGGGAACTCAGGTTGACAGCTGCAGAGTAAACAAGTAAATATGTTAAAATACAGGGGGGAATTCAGTAAAGCCTACATGGAATTATTTTCTGTGTAGGCATAGTGGCACAGTACTTACATGGAAGTAAGCAGATATGCAATCCAGTAAACAGAGCTGAGGAGCATCCACAAGTGTGCAAACACAGAAGTGTTTGTGGCATGCAAATCACCTCATAAGCAGGTGAAATGCATGCAAATGAAGCAGGTAGAGTGATCCAGCAAGCAGACAGGCAGTCTTGCAGACCCCATGTTGGTGACCATAATGTACATGGAAAAATTCCATGTACATGATGTAAAAATGACACCGGGGGCTGTAGAAGTGTACTTAGAGTGGCAGAAATAGCATAGAGAACACAGATATGTGCAAATTAACCACTGTGTGTCCACAACTGTATGGAAAATAATCTAAAATAATTGTATTTTTTAATACCCCTGGGTATGTTTGTGCAGTGCACAGCAATGTGCAACCATGCCATTAAGGAAAAAAATATAAAAAGATTGTGAAAAACAGAATTTGTGAGTATGTAACAGTAATGCATTATAGGACTCTGTGCAGAGTATGTACAATGACAGACTGTTGTGGTTGCTAATGAGGCAGGGTCTGTAACCGTGTAGTTTCCAGGTACTGTGTAAGGATCTGTATGCAAATGAGTTGGGGTTACTGAATAGCAGAAATGGGTATTTGTGTCGGCAGATCCCATCCGTGTAGGCACATAACAGTGTTGGTGTCCACAAAAGAGGTAACTGACATCAAAAGTGTGTGTGTCCGCAGTCTTTTAATCTCATTGGAGCTCAGTGGCACCTGTTTGCGTGGCTCGCCGCTGAGCGGAGCGGGGGGCATGTACACTGACTGCTAAGCTATGTTTGCCTCTGAAGCACATGTTTTACCACATTTTCATGTGTTGGCAAGGCACGCTGCTGTGCTGAGCATAAACTTCCATGGGGGTGTGCCGAATGACTGCTCAGCTTTGTTTATCTTTGTGGTGTGGGTTTGTGTGGCAAGTAGCAGTGCTCAGCAGGGAAGGTTGTCAAAAAATGGCTAATTATGGATGAGCCCCATTTCACTTAAACTAGGGCCATTAAACCCCTTAATGATGTACTTGGCAGGTGGAATGTATCGTAGCTACCCAACCACACAGTCAGCACCTACAGCATAGCACTATACAGGTTTTGTACACCCTACAATCTGATTTTCCCCCATACTCTATACCATTGGAGTACAGACTTGGGAATTTTAACTGAGAGAATGCTAGGGGCTGCTGCAGGTCTGCTACATATATATGTGCTAGATGCTGAGGTCAATGCAGCTGTTGCTGATGCTGACCATAGGCCTAGACTGAGAAGGAAAAGAATGTTCAGGCCCAGGGTAACCTACCAGGTGCTCCATGAGCTGGAGGTTGTAGAGTGCTACTGGGTGGACAGGACACCCTACAAGAACTGACTGAGCTCTGCCAAAATCAACTCAGACCCAGACCCAACAGAGGGTAACCCATCACAGTGGAAACAAAAGTATGTGCAGCCCTTAGGATGCTAGCTACAGGTACTTTCCAAAGACCAATTGGGGACATGATGGGGTCTCACAGGCATCTGGTTTCAGGGTACTCCACCATTTCCTGAATGCCATGCTACCACATGCCAGTGAGCACATATATTTTCCCAGCACCCCTGAGGAGAGGGTCAGCAGTATACAATTCTTCTACCATCTAGCATGCTACCCTGACATACTGTGTGCCATAGATTGCCCTCATGTACACATCAAGGCACCACCCGGTGAAGAGGGTAGAATCTACATCAACCGCAAGGGGTACCATTCCATCAACTGCCATGTCATGTGCAATGCTCAGGGCATTATCATGAATGTGTGTGCTGGCAGCTCTAGCAGTTACCACAACTCCCATACCTGGCATGCATCACAGCTGTACCAGATGTCTGCTGGGGGGAGGGGGCATCCCACACAGCCATTTACTTGGGGATGCTAACTACTCACTGGAACCATAGATGATGACACCCATTAGAAATGAACACACACCCACTGAAGAACACCATAATAAGGCACATCTACAAATTAGGAAAATCACAGAGCATATGTTTGGGCTGTTGAAGTCATGTTTCCAGTGCTTTGATAAATCTGGTGGAGCCCTGCAGCTCTCCAGCCACATGTGCACAGATGTTCACAGTATGTGCCATGCTACACAATATGATCCTGCAGAAAAAGCTGCAGCATGATCAGCAAAGGGAAGGAATACACAGCCCCCACCAGTGCCTAGGTCACCACAGCTGCACCAACAGGGGGACTTGGAGGAGGAACCCACTGAGGCTCTCCCTGTAGGCAGGCATAGGCATGGGAAATATGCCCTGGCCTTGGCCAAGAGACAATGCATAGCACATGCACTGACAACCTAGTGCCCTAGGGATTGACACCTTACTCTAACTTGCATACATATTAGTAAAAATGATGCCAGCTAACCCACACAACCTATACCTATACATGTATTGGCTGTGGACTGCATGAATTAGACATAGTTAGCCCTGGACTACAGGTTTGTCAACTGCTGCATTCGCAAGATAAGTCACTCTCATATATACCACTTGTAAGGAGTATTGCAATATGGTAACATATGCATGGACCTGCAGCATGTATGCAAGGGAATATATTGGGCACTATATAATGTGCTACTTGGCTACTTGTGCAGATCTAACAGCCACTTGGGACAACAAGTACTCTGTTCACTAGTATGTGCCCCATAATATCCACTAGGCCACATGGCTGGAAACTCCACAACATTATTCCAGGGAGATGACAAACAATGGGGTCACAGGACAGTTGCACGAATGTCTATGCCAGCAGATCATAGGCTGTTCATCCCCCACACCAAACACATCAGTGTTCCCATACAACTGCTGTAACAGTAAGTCTGCATAGATATACCAGCAGAACAGACAATTCCTGTATGTTGTTGATAGTGTGAGGAATGAAACCTCTCTGTCTGGGGGCTGGTGTGACTCACTGAGCCAGGGACAGTAGCATGGTTGATGATTCTGATGGTTCAAATCCGTCAGCATCCACTATCTTTTGCATGTAAAGTATTCATATTGTGGTTTTCGTACAGACTGTCATAACCCCTCAATCTGTTACTGCAAGAAAGCTGGACAAAGCCAGAGTGAATGGGGGTACAAAGGGCCATACCTACAGAAAGACATTATACATAATCTGAGCAACCTAGAAGGTGGCTAGTATAACAGCAGACTGCAACAGGTCAGATTAGCTGCAGGATGTAAAGGTCATCACTTAAATGTGTCAGCAGTTACAACAAGTCAGTAACCGCTGTTTACAGTATAGTACCAGAAAACCACAAATGTATGAGAAACACAGCAGACATATGAGGCAAAATGCTGGACATTCTGTAAAAACATGTACAGGGAGAGGTATGCAGACTGTCACCCTGTGTGTGGTGTTACATCATGTACCCCAGTCACATCATACCTCTCAACCTCTTAGAGCAGGAAATTTGGCAATAGCCATGAATAACAGTGGGAACAAGGCCCACAAATAGGGACAGGTTTTAAATATTTGCTCCTACAAACATAGAATGTCAGTATAATAAAAAGTATTGCATTAGCCTGAATCTCTTGATGTGTATGGAGTCTGAAACTCAAATATCTGTCATTATTTATTGACTTGAATCTTCACTGATTTGCCACAAATGTGCCAGAAAACCACAATGTTATGAGAAACAGGCGAAAAATATGAGGCAAACTTCAGGACACTCTATGAAGCTCTGTACAGTTGTGAGCTATGAGTGACATATTAAGGACAGCAAACAGCCAGGGAATGCCTTGGACAATATCAGGGAACTGCAGTACTGTGGTAATAGGTGCAGCAGCCGATAGCCTGCAGCACACATAATCCCGGACAGGAGTACAGTTAGCTCTGGCCTAAGTACTGACAATCACACTGGACATGCTCCTACACTTAGCTAACTTGAGCCCAAGTCTTTTGCCTCTACCGCCCAAAGACCTGTTATGTGAAAATATGTCTGTACATACATACATACATACATACATACATACATACATACAGCTATGTATACATATCTGTTGCTCCCTATCCCCCTCATGCTTTATTAGTGTCTATCAGTATGTGGCACACATATATATATATATATATATATATATATATATATATATATATATATATATATAAGATACATATATAGCTATATAAAGTACAATGAATCATAGACTCCCTACATATACCTACATAATACATTTACATAACAGAGACACACAACAACATTTAAGGAGACATCCCAGTTATACACATTTATATAGACATGAGTATGGCTGTACATACGTCCCACATACCAAGAATGTTGGGGTTATCTGCACTTACACATCACAGCAGTTATTCTGGAACCAGATCAAGGCCACAACAGCACATAAACCACTCACCCACAGACCCCTGTGCCTGCGGACTATCACTCTATAGACAGGCACAGGTATGCAAGTCATGTAATGTACAATGGGTGCAATGCATGCCTTGGAAAGGCAATATTGTCCCTGTTCAAATGTCAGCCTATCAAACTGTAAACAGCCACATATGGCCAGACTGGTAAGTGTACACACATAGCAGGGATATTACCAGGTATCCCACCGCTAGGACACTAGCTACAATAACAGCACTAAGCAGTATCACTCTGGACGCCACACATGCTGTCTAACACAAGGCCACTTTGCATTCTCCACAAGTACTGTGCTTGCATCAACATATACAACAGACATAACCTGTGGCATGTGTGATAAGTACTGTGAGCTGTAGTGTGTAATGCTAGATAGGCATTCTATTCTCACATCATCCAACTCTGTTTGTGTGTGTGTATCAATATATCTCCTCACATCAGTATGGACATACCCATATGGGCTATTTCCGTGCAATAGTATGCATTTTATGGCCCTGTGACTTGCTGCTGGCCTCTAGATTCCATCCTCTAGAAGGCCTGCTGATTTCATCCACCTTAAGAGCACTGGCTGACAATCAAATAGCAGATAAACTCTGTGGTGCATGTGATAAGGACTGCAAGCTATAGTGTGTACTACTAAATAGGTAGGGGTTCTAATCTCACAACATCCAACTTGTGTGTGTGTGTGTGTGTGTGTGTGTGTGTGTGTGTGTGTGTGTGTGTGTGTGAGTGTGTGCATGTGAATATATCCCCTTGCAGCACTAGAGACATGGCCATCCGGCCTATCTCTGTGAATGGATTATGCATTTTATGGCCTTGTGACTAGCTGCTGGTCCTAAATTGCCCTCATCTACATAAGCATAATTGATGTCTGCCACCATCTAGATTTCTACATGCAGAATACTCAGGTGACACGTATCAAGGGTAGCAGACCTTGTCACAGGGTATGAAATATGATGGTGTTGACTGTCCCCATTGTCCCTGACACACTATTCTACACATATGCACCTAGGGAGCCATGCATGTATACTGGCATTCCTTGCTGACATAATATTTCTGCTGTGCTGCCCTGCCATCCTGTACCACTAAATTGCTGCCATGGTTCCATAATTGAACTGCGCAGTCTCCTGGGACACAAACATACACAGGTCTGTGATACACCTGTCATTCTGTAACACTACTGTCAGTGTAACATCAGGCAACAAAGATAAACAAAGTTTGATGTGTAGTCAAGACGTATCCCAGCATACAGTACCTGCTGTGGCCCACAACAACTGCCATGGCATAACACCACTGCACTACATAAGTAGATGTAAAGTTATATAGTCACCTGTACATCAGACAAGTTTGCAGGTCTCTGCATCAATGTCACAAATGGCAGGGATATGGCACATATATCATCACATGCACAGGGTATCATGTGGGGGTATCAGAGGCCTAGGCTGTGTCAAACAGTTGACAACATGCGTGAGTCAGGAAGGGGTGCTGGTTAGATGGGCCATGGAGAGGTGCCATGTGTGTGTCTGTGTGTCTGTTGATGACCTGCATGTGACAGAGGTGTTGGAGTGTGTGTGTGTACATAGCCAAGCCCAATGCTAGCCGTACATGTGTGTATGGCGGTCAGCTGTGGACTGTACATGGTAGAGTGAACAGTTCACCATCTCTGGCCACAAACACAGGAACTGGCTTCACCAGCAGTAACATTGGCACCACCATGCCCAAGGTCAGATACAGTGCTAGTACTTGACAGTGACTGCTGTCTGCTGGGCCTGTGTCCCCCATAGGAACACCCAGGACCACATGCCTATGGCCTGCCACATCGTTGTGTGGAAAACACACTTCCCTCTGTAGTGCTGGAGGTACAGCCACTACAGGATCGTGAGTGCGCACGGCCACATGCACTCTTAGCAGATGGCTTTGCTGGCCTATGTCCACGTGTACAATGCCCAGCTCCAAGCAGATGTTCCAGCACAGGCAATGTGCAGTCAAAGACAGGTAATGTCTCAGTCCACTGTCTGTCCACCACATCAGAGAAATGTTCCAGGGTGTCACCAATGTGGTGGAGGCAGTCACTGTGCTGCATCCATAACCCTAAGCATCCATCTGATGTTGCATTCAAAATGTGCCTGTGCCTCCACAACAACCCAAAACATCTGGCGAGTGACCCATGATTTGACACCTGCAACAGGAGGTAGATGGGCAGTAGTCCTCCTTTGAGCACCCCTGTCAATCTGCTTGTGTGGGACCTTGCCAGCTGTCTGTCTATGGCCAGTGTCTACACTCACTGATGTCATAGTTCTCACACTGTCCTGTACTATGTTGCCACCCTCTGACTGTCCAGTATCTGTTGCCCTTGGTGACTGGGTGTGTGTATGCCTACTGACTGTGTGTAAGGACAATGGGGGCATCAGAGGGATGTCAACCTCTGGGACAGATTCAGCCCCGACAACCCCACCTGTGTCTCACTATGGCCACCATCATCATCATAGTCCGATCTGACACTGACATCAGGTGATGAGGGGGACAGACTCCAATTCCCTGTTCAACTGTGAGAAGCAAGAAAAAAGCAGTACATTACCACATACGCTATTATGTATGGTAATCCACACAACCTCATACAGATGAGGATCTACAACTGCATTACATGTCCCACATCTTCTCATCTCTGATCCCATGCACAACATGAAAACTCACAACAACATACACAGACAACTCAGGCCCTATATAACTTGCATGTCACCTACATCTGGTTAATGTTGCTAGTACAATACACCTGTGAGGTATGCATTATGACAGTGCATGTGATAGAACTACACATAAAACCCAGTACACCTATCTTGAGAATGATATGCCAGTTGTAGTATCACTGCCTCAGGTATGTACCATCTCCCTATTGTGTTTGAGCGGACATCTTGGAGTAATTGCCTCATGTATAGCAGGCTGTGTAGTTGCTTATAACTATAAGTGCAAACATGGTAATGTTTGTACAAATACGAACCTGTCATTCCCTAGGCTATGCATTGTAGTTAGCTGCTCCGAAATGGAACATACAACTATTCTACTCTCACTAAGTGCAATAGTTGTACATAAAGCAAAATGGCACCCCTTAACTTTCATTGGGTATATATGATCTGTAAAACAACAGTATCACACTTACCATGTACAGGACCATGGACTCTGGCCACACCTGATGGACCTATAAAAAGCTGAGAGAAGTATTGTCAGCAACACCAATTGTTGCAGTGTTACAAGGTAATATGTATGTATATCCACATGTACAGTAGCTAATGTGATACTGGCTATATTACTGACATTCTAAGTATGTGTGCACAACTGTGGGTAAAATTCAAAATCCTCACCCTCTCCTCAATGCAGATAGACCTGACATCCATGTACTGGTCTTTAGAGCCTGCCACAGTGACTGATACAGTATTATACTGGTGAACACAGTAAGCTTACCTGGACGCTCCCCTGATGAGGATGCTGTGGCAGCCACCTCCAGGATGTATGGTGTGATGGATGTCTGGGAGGTGTTGGTTGATTCTAGGTTTGCCAGGAATTCCTCTGTGGCTGAGAGTGGTTGTTCTGTCACAGGCCCTCTACCAGTGGCAGCACGATCCCTGGCAAAAGCAGCTGCCATTTGACATACAGCATTAACCTTATCCATGCCTGGTGTCGGACATGTTCATAAGTTCTGTCCTGTTGACCAATCTGATTAAGGTCACCTCACAAAGCTGTCCATTGTTCATGACTGTGTCGAACCCTGTAAAGCAAAATGTGATGGTGGAGTCTGAGGGCATCCAGTATAGCATCATTCTCTGCAGATGATGATGGATGTCTTCACTGGTACATTGTTCCTGCAAGACAACAAGAGGGAACACATTACAGAGCCAGATACATGGATGTCCACTATGTACAGACCATACACACCCATAATGGCCTGCACTATCCAATGCTCCCTCACATGTCGTATCCCACAGTCTAGCAACATACTACATGTGTAGCTATCACAAAGATAGTAGCAATAATAGGTAATATCCCTGTCTGCCATGAGAGATTCTGCTGTATGTCTCTACACCCATCATTGCAGTCTACTGTGGTGTGTCCCTTATGGGCAAATCTCCACTAATATGTTATACGGCCATTGTCAGACAAATAGCAGTGTGCTACTACAACAACTATATGGGGACAGTCCAGTAACACCAGTGTGCCACAATGACAGAAAGCAATGCAAACCTGCTGTAGTAAATGTTCCCTGTTGGCATCATACCTCTCAACTATAAAGAACTTTCCAGAATGTTAACATGTTGGCCTCATAGATGTGGTCCTTTTTGCAAAAACTTGTGGATGTCTGACAAATGATTGTCCAATCATTGATAGTTGCTGTCAGAAAATTAAAACAGAATCTGTCCATCACATGTTAGACTCCTCAGAAAACACTTATGCTACACTAATATTTGTTAGTCTATTCAAATTCTTACTTTGTATGGCCAATATGTATACTCGGTCACTGAGTTTGGGCCTTTGTTCTCCCATTAATAATGGATTTGTCCTGATTTCTTACTGTAGGAGGTTGAGAGGTATGTTAGACATAGCTCTCAACCAAACAGAGATGAATGTCTATGAAAAAGGGACTTCGCCGGAGTACATCAGGGACATTCAGGGACACTTTTACAATGTTAGCTCTATTTATGTGTGACATTGACAGACTGAGAAGAAGTGAATTACAGTACATCATAGAGTGTTACAGGAGTGTACACCCTTACTTAGTGTCACTATGTCTTACGTGTAATCCACTCTCTACTAGACTAGCCGACCATTGTAGGAGGAAATGACAGGGACAGAGCAGAGTTGTGATTCAAAGCAGGGGAGGTAGAGATGCATGTCTGTAGGTGATAGACAGCAGAGTATCACTGACAGGTCAATATCATAGATCTAATACAAGCCTACAGTTGTAATCCATATTCACCATACCTCCATCCTCCCACCTGCATCCCATTTTATGGGGACATGTAGTACATACCAGGTAGAGTAATGCATTCCTTTTTTTAAAGTGTTATTCTGCAAATGCTTTGCACATACACTGTCTGTGTGACTAAAACCACATACAGACCTGTTCCCCATAAGCAGTTGCTTGCCTTTTGTAGGTAATGCTCATTAACAGGTAATTGCCTCTGTACCAGTTTGTGGCTGAGAATTGCTAATTGCATCCAAAACAAATGAATTACACTGTCATTAGCCAATGACATGGCACCACATAGCAATATATTAGGCCTTCATGTAGGCATTGGCCTTTTTCTCAGTTTTTGAGATGGACATTACTGAGGTGTGGAGACTACAGCATTGCAGAGGGTAAGTGCAAATGCTGTCCACTGTAGAGATGTATGAAGTATGTCCACAGTTTTGCCTCATATGTTTGGTCAGAGTCCCATGACAGTGTGGTCATCTGTCAGTTCACTGGCATACACTGTGTGTTGAGGTCAGTAAGGGGTCACACTTCATACCCATCAGAATATGCATACTAATGCATTTGCTGGTATTCTATCAACTTACTATCTTTGTTTGGGCAAACTGTGAAACATGTCCATATCTCTGCACCTTTGTCCCCCTTTATGTATGGTTATGTCCAGATTCCTTGTTATAGGGGGTTGGGAGGTATGGTTGGTCTGTAGCAGCTGCTTTAACATGCAGCTGTGTATGCTCCAGGCTGCAGCAGCCACATAGGGGTAATTGTGAACACTTTGGAGATCAGCAAGCTGTACATGTAACTGTGGCAGTAGTGGCAGCCCTATTTTTACAACAGAGCCAGTCTAAGGGTACCCTTTACAGTTCAATTGAGGCATGTGCTTAAGTTACATCTGTTATGCAACAGTGCCAATAGCAGAGTAGAAAGTGACATATAGTTAGGCTATATGAATATGTGCAGTGTGTCCCTACCTGCAGACCTTTGACTTGTAAAACTGAGTAGCATATAATTCAGTAGCAGTAATCTATAGGGATTAAAATTGAATGACTCAGTCATTACTTGCCTTCTTCACAACAATGTAACTGAAGTGCAGCTCAGTGGATTCGAACCTAGGACTGTGTGTGGCAAAATGTAATGCATGTAAGGCATTTAACAAACTGAGCTACTGAACCAGTGCTGCAGCAAGTGTATTTGCCAAATATATATGCAAACATACAGGCTGTGACACACATTGTCTGTAGCCATCAGTATGTGCATGGCTTTCAAAGGCAATGATTCTGCAGCAGAGTCCCAGTTTAACATATGTACTGTGCCACTGATGCCTTAGCAGGTGTATTTGAAGATGTTGCAGATAAAAGGGAATATTTACCTGCTATCCCCGGCCTTGTGTACTGCCAATACTATTTATTTGACTGTCTACTGATGTATTTCTGCATCAAAGTGCCAGGTACACTCCCATTTTTGCCATTAGGTTTAATTTCAGTTTGTCAGTGGCCATCAGTATGTTTTTGAGGGAAACATCGGTTTTAATTAAGATCTGTGTGGCATAGTGGGTTAATGCAGTGAGTTGTAGTAGACAGGGTTCTGGGGCCAAAACATGGCAGAAGTGAATATTTTGTACATGTACCTAACACTGTGAGGAAAACATAAGATCATTAAGGCTCATTAAAGTTCATTTAAGAGGATTTCCGTGGTGCTGCATGTCGCACCACATTACAGCACTTTGCTTAGCACCTTGCAAACCCGGTCTAAAAATTGAAAAGAAAAGAAAAAGGGGGTGATAGGACAGCGGTGAAATGGGGGCAAGCAGGGGAAAAACATAGTGAAAGGCAGGTAGAGATGTGCAGGAAGGCAGGAAGGGTGTAGGAAAGAACCATACCTTTCCATTTTTTGTGCACCAACAGCTGTGCATTTTGCCAGATTATGTAGATGAATTCGGACTCTCAAACCCCAGACACATGGGTGAGGACAACATAAATGTGTTGTCAAGCCAATTGGACCAAATTAGTTGCATCCAGTGGACATGTGTACAAAATGGATAGCTATGTATGGGGCAACATTTTTAGGAGGTACAGGTGCCCATTTTTTTCTTTTTTAAGGAGAGAGTGGAATGTTGGGGAAGGGATGTTGGCATGTGTGGGGAGGTAAGTTGGGTAGGAGAGGATGCAATTACAGACAGACAAGACAGCAGGCAGGGGCAGTGTGTGATACATGAGGGGGTAAACAGCTTTGATGAGGAGGGTGTTGTGGAATCCGAGACGCATGTGCCTCCGGATGGCAGCAGCATGACTGACATCTCCACCCATGGACAGTTGACACTGCTCCTTCCCTGCCCCAAAGGTGGCTGCACTGTAGGCTGGGCACCAAGGCCAACCTGCCCTACCAGGTTGTCCAATGTTCCCTCAATCTGGCGCAGGCAATGTTCATAGCTGCAATGAACGATCCTGTGCACCATGGACGGTAGTGGCTCTTGGGTGACTACCACCCCTCTGTCATCACTCCCAGGCAGGCCCAGGCCCTGTCCCCTGAGGCAGTCCCACCTGAAGGTGATGCAGTAGCAGTGGAGGGTCCCAGACATGCCAGGACCTGTTGCCAAGGCCAGCTGAAGTAGGTTAAGCAGATCACCGGGAACCGGCCTATCCTGTCGTGCTGTGGTGATGGAGGTATAGCAATAAGTATAGGTTTGTTATGAACAAAACCTTTGTTAGTAATAACAGCATGCCAGAACAGTAGAAATAACCCAATTACATTTCAATGCATATTATGTGAAACACAACAGTAAATAGCAGAACAGTCATTATATTAACAGCATGCCAGTAACAGTTATGGCATAAGACCAACAGAATAGGTAATTCAACAAGATATGTTAATATGCAACCACTTTAATACATAACAATAATAAAACACATGCCCCATAATAAAGTTTAATGTAACAACATATATTAATAGTAAACCATAACCAATGAATAACAATAATAAATAAATGGAGATAAGGGGTGGGGAGAGAGAGAAATACAGACCATTAATACCATTATAGGCTATATAGTTGGCTACACTAGTGCTATCTAGTCTACAGGTCTGTCCTTTCTTTATGTGTACATGTGCCCTATATCTGCTGTAGCACGTACATACCTCTCAAGCTATCTGCATGGGACAGTATGGGCCAAGCAGTAACAACTGCAGGTACACAGCTACACAGAACACTTGCGCATCAGGTGGACTGATATAACTACCAAGGTGTACTTTGGGCTGATTTAGTGATACTTTGTTATTTGCATAATCATGTTGATGATAAATCTGTGACAGAGGGATTACACACTACTAATTACATTACCTGGCAGCATGACAGTTGAGACACATGTATGTGTAAAGTACAGAAAGTTAAACAAATATTATGCCTTGTTTGGCAGGCATGGGGATAGAACCCAGTAGCAGTGACTGGAGAGAACATCTGCATTGACTGCATTAATTGACTGCAGCACCCTTTAACAGACACTCCAGGCATACAGCCATACCAAAGATTACACATTTTATTTATTTTATTTTATTTTATTATACTTATTTCCTTTACTTTATGTTGTATTTTCAGATTCCTGGTAATTATTGCAACAGTCTGTGACATCTAAACACACAAATATTTACTCATAATATGGACTACCTCAACCATTTACCTGTAGTTCCTGTGGAGATAAAATCTGTAATCATTACATTACTGATACTATAATGTTTAGTGTTATATAACACTGGATTTGAACCCTGGTCTGTGTGTGGCAAAATGTTCTTCATACAGATCATTTAACAAACTGAGCTACTGACTCAGTGCTGATAACTAACTGACTGATATTTGCCAAGAACTCACCTGGAACCAAAATATGACCTAGTAATAGTAATACAGTTTTATACTAGACTGCAGTGACAGTTGAACACACATCCATTAAATTCAAGCATGACAGAGATACTATGTAACCTATCAATTACTACATAGAATGCAGGTATACACAATATATTGTTAGTGTGTTGAAATATCTGTGAAGTCAACAAACAATATCTGGTTATGGGTTATTATCTACAATCTACAGCTATTACACTGTTATATTTGACTGCAGCGCTGTACCTCACAGCCTGAATGCATATAGCTGACATGCAATGGTGAAAACAAGACAATCCTGATGTACACTATTTACCTTGGTGTTATTGCTGTTGGTTCCTGTGTTGTTGCAAAACAGTTGTCATAATTAATTTCTTACAAAACAGCTTTGAATCTACACGTATTGCACAACAGACTTTATTAGATATACTTTCATGCAGGTACTGGTATTGTTTTGTGTTTTTGTTGCAGATCAGTTGTCATAACTGACTTCTTGCAAACAGCCCTAATTCCATACTTATTGCACAACAGACTTTATTAGATATACCTTCATGCAGGTACTGATATTATATCATGTTTTTATTGCAGAACAGTTGTCATAATTGATTTTGTGCAAAACAGCCATAATTCCATACTTATTGCACAACAGACTTTATTAGAGATACCTTCATGCAGTTATTTGTATAGTTTCGAGTTTTTATTGCACAACAGTTGTCATTATGCAGGTGTTGCAATACAGCTGTAATTCCACAGTTATTGCACTACAAAGTGTATTGGATATACTTTATTACAATTAATGCTTTAGCTTTCCCTGCTTATTACACTACAGTTGGCAGTATGCACTTACTGCAGTAGAGCTGTATGTCCACATGTCCACATTCATTGCAATACAATCTTTACTGTATATGCCTAATTGTAGTTTATGCTTTACTCTTTCTTGCTTATTTGATTATAGATGGCAAAATACATCTGTACTCACCACACTCATGGCCCAACCTGACCAAGTGTCCGGCATGCGCCTCGATGTTGCATGCCCTCTCTTCTGCAGCTGTTGGGAGAAAAGCACACCATTATGCATACCAGTTTATCAGACATTCAAATTAGGTATTGATGAAACAAAAATAAAATTACTTACAAACTTGTGGAGCATTCATTGTCCAAGATGCTTGGACCCAGGTGTCCAAGAGATCCCCCTTTCTGCACTTCAGGTCATCATGGTGGTGACAAACCTGCTCACCTGTGTGTGGGATGCCTGTCACATTGGTGAGTTCATGTGCCATCTGCTCCCAGGTCTCCGTCTTGCACTCTGAGCCTTGGAACCTGCCCTGCAGCAGCCGGTCATCATGGTTTTTCATCAGGAGTCCAACCATTACCCTAGACTCCTGAATGCCCCACTGCTGCACCCTCTCCAATGCCAGCCATAGTCATTACACAGGTAGAATTCCAACAGATTATGCTGTATCCCCACCTAGTGAGCTAAATGTAACCTGTTTTCACACACTTAAACATCATTGGACAACATTTAAAAATGTGACACATCACTTAGTACCATGCAAACCAGCTCAGCTCAGCCAAGCAGTGCTTAGCAGGTACTCAAACCAGCCAAGCGGTGCCAAGCTGTGCATAAAAACTATCAGCCATTATTTTGTTAATGCAGTGCTTAGCAGGCCTTAGGAGAGCTTAGCAGAGCACAGCAGGCCAGAATTTAAAAATAATAAGCGTAATTTGCATTTCAAAAATAAATGCTTATGTGCCCTTCCATGTATTCCAACCCTACACTTACTGCACAGGAGGTCATAATGCTATCCATTTAGCTACATGGATATTTGGAATTTTCCTGTACCTTTGTATATACTTCTGAGCTATCTTTAAGCAGTGCTGAGCACCACACCATGCTACACAAACCTGCTCAGCTACACTTAAACCTGACCTTTATATAAATAATTAAATACATTCGGTTTCTATTTTTAGATGTCTGGCAGGTGTCTTGGCACCACTTAGCATTGCTGTGCTCTGTGCCACTCCATGCAAACATGTTTTTTTAAAAAAAATTAAATTGGGCAGTGCAGGGAGTGTGTTACTCTGCAAACACAGTTAGCATCATACTCCCTACACTGATTCAATAACAGTGTTCCACAGCTCTCCCTCGGAAACACACCATGATTAATATGCATGGCGTGCTGCTGAGGGGGAGACATGCATATGGTAACATTTCATGCAGGCTCTACACTATGCCTACATGAATTTTATTAAATCTAGAGGACAGTCTTTGCAGAGGTAAAAACTAACAAATAATCCAAACTGTCCTACAGTCCAAATAAGCATGCTCTCCATTCCAGTAAAGGCAAAAAAATGTACGACTGTCAATGGTATCTCACACCAGGTTCATCAGTTGATAATTAAAACTGGAACTAATAACAAAAAAGATGGTGATAATAAGTTTAGTAATGCAAATAAAATAAAAAAAATATATATCATGATTCCACTTAAGCTGCAACAAAATGCTGCACAAAATAGAATGCTAATCAGTGTTCCAGATAATTTCACAAAGAATGGAATAAAACCAACATACACAGCAGCCCAGTATTCTACAGGTTACCAAAGATACCATTTATTTTATTTATTTTATGCATTTTACATTTGATGACCGGGAAAGTCCGACTGGACACAGGTCCATTTTCAGCAGAGGCCCGGGGAGAAAAGCTCCACATAAAACAATTCTAGAAATACATTATTTTTAAATACATAACTGTATTCATAAGGCATACAATTAAACATATAGGAACATATTTAACATTTCTTCATAGACGTATAAATCAATAGCAACAGAATAAAACATTGTTTGTTAACAATAAGTATTCTGGAAAACATTGTTTGGCAAGAAAAAATATTCAGAGGGTAGTAGGTAATGAGGTGATCTTTCTGCAAGTCCAGAAAGGCCTATATGATGTTTTACTCATAGATGTGCTGGTACTGTAAATGTTTTAGAGGATAATGTAGTACAAGACACAATTCAGCTGCTATACTGAAAATTGTAGAAAAAAGTGTAACAACCCCTGCAAGTGACTGCATCTATATTTGTTAGTGTGTGGCTAGACCACAGAAGAAAGGATGGTACCAAATGCAAATAGAGACTGCACTGCGGACAGAGGTACAATGGACAAAGGAAGGGCAAGAGGAGATAGGCAAAAGGGAAGAATATAGGGAATGGAACAAGATAAACTTCTACATGGACATCAAGTAAGTGAGGGAGAATGTAGTAGAAAGTGAAGGAGAAGATATGAAAAAAATATAAGTAGGACAATGGCATATGTTTAACTGTCAGAAGTATAACGGAACAGTATACAAGCTATGAGAGGAGACTCCTACATCACCGTACTGTACAAAAAATGAGCAAGACATGAACAAATTATAATCAGTCAATTAGGGTAGTGTAATAATAAAAGTAGAAAGACCAATAAAAATGCTAAGTCCGATCAAGGGATGGGCTCAACATGCAAGAATATGATTCATTCAGCTTTACAAAACTTCCATGAATCCAATAATATGTATTCCGTCCTGTGGGCAATATGGAAAATGACATTCAAGCTGCCCAAGAGGCTGCAAAAACATTTTTAGATGATCAGAAGTCTAGAATTGGAATCTCATGTTAATGTTATATACTTTGGAAACCAGGCATGAAAGAAATGAAATTATGGGCCAGATTTCAAAAGTGTTGCTTCCAGTGTAAGTCTGCCCATATTCAGAAAGACTTGTTCTCAGTGTAAGTTTCTTACTTTTGTGTAAGTTCTACCTAAAACAGGCTTAGTAAGTGGGCCAGATTCCAAAATACCTGTTCCCAGCCTGCTCTTATTGTAAGTGGTCACTTATACTGAGAGCAAGTCTTTTGGGACTGAGGCCAATGTTCGTTCATAATGTAATCAATGAGAACTGTGACAGGATACAACTGGGAAAGAGGGATACAGGCAGATGGGAAATTAATTATCAGTGGAAAGGTTCCACATTTAGTACAGAAAAAAATGAGATATTTCTTCACAGAAAGAGTGGTGCATAGGATAAAAATCAGCTCTAGAAATTAGTTTGTGCAGGATGAAACAAAAGAGATCTCCTACATGGTATAGGACAGGAGGGCCAAGAGGTAGTGCAGCTGAGGGATGCTTTATGAAATAAAGGGGCACACTACATGGACCAAAGTGTCTCCTGTTATCCAGAATTAAATGAGGAGATATAAAACCCAAGGAACTCATGACTGAAAAGCATTTTCCTTCATATATATATATATATATATATATATATATATATATATATATATATAGATATAGATAATTTGGAATGTTAAGCTGCAACTGCTGAATTTCTGTCAATGTGGGGGTTGTTTTCTTTTCTATAGCCAATAATTACATACACATAAAATACATCTGAACACAACAGAATGATATGCTGTTATTTTCTTTACATCTGGCAACAAAACAAGGTCAGTACTTCCTACAGCAGCTATACATTCCCTTAATGTGGATCCACGGCAGCTTTCTGATTTCTCCTAACTCAGTTATCCCTTTTAAGTTTTTATCAACAGAAAACATTCATAGGAAAAGAACATACTAATAGTTTAAGAAGTTAGATTCTACAAATGTTGCTTAATGTGAAACATTTAACTTTACTACATTTCTATATCTATGCATCATCCATCTTTTAGACTTAATGTAACTTTAAATCAACTACACGTAAAGCAAAGTGTTTTTTTAGCTGAAATTCATTTTGTGTGAAAGCATAAATTTGTTTGGCATTCAGAAAATGTTTTAGGGTTCTGTTCTGCCCTTATAATACCAATGATAGAAGTAAAACAACAGTATCAGTGCAGTGAGAAATCAGTTACTAATAAGGCAGAACTAGCAAAACAAAAAAAATAACTGGAACCACGAGCAGGGATAAAACAGCTCTAAATACGCTGTGGATTTTAAGCTTTTGGAATAAACTTCTGCGGTGGTGCAGCGGTAGCGTTGTTGCCTCACAGCAAGAGGTTCTCCAGTTCGATTATCCACCGGAGTGCAGGGAGTGCCTTCTATGTGGAGTCTGCATGTCCTCCCTGTGGTTGGATGGGCATTCGAAAGATGCGCAAAAGGGTGTGCCTTTGTTGAAGGTTGAACCTTGAGCTGGCACCTCGGCGTTCGTCAAAATCTACTGCCAGTCATTAGTGGACCAGACTTCCACTGTGGCGACCCCTAACTGGAAAAAGCTGAAAGACAATAACTTTAAAAAAAACAATTTTTCAAGTAAGTTGTGGACTTTAAACTTTTTGAGCAAACAACTGTTGTTTTATCCCTGCTTGCGGTTCCAGTTACTTTTTTGTTTTGCTGATAATACCAATGGTAAAAGACTGGAAGTGCCACACATAAAAAAATACTTTTATAAATGCTGGCTAAACAGCAATTCAAATGTTAATCCAAGTAAATATGTTTTGCATGGTATAACTGCTCCCTGTTTTGAATTATTGCATTTTCCTATTCTGCAATAAATTTCCTTAAAATATGGCATAATAAATGAGAAGTGAAGGAAGAATTCTATTGATATGTGCTTTACAGCAAGCATGGACCAGCTCTAACACCAGAAAGAGCAAAAAAAAAATGCTTAAGATAAACATGAAAGAAGGTCAAGTTGAAAGGGGAGAATTAAATAAAAAGCTAAAAAGCTGAAAAATAGAGAAATAGTATGGAAAACACTAAATAATGGAGGTTTGCTTTTAAAAGAAATGCAGTTTAAAATGTTGAAATTAAGAACACTAGGAAAACACTAAATAATGGAGGTTTGCTTTTAAAAGAAATGCAGTTTAAAATGTTGAAATTAAGAACACTAGAAGCAAAATGGTTGCAATGCCATGTGTTTAACAGTAAAATGGAATTTTAAATATTTTACATTTTATAAGATGGGCACATTTAAGCAAAATACATATCCATTAAAGTCCTGAAAAAATATACAGGAAATCTTGTATCTTAAGCACAGCTTTCTTCCAATTCTTAATTAAATGCCTGTCAGAGTTGAATGTTCATGGGAAAATAATCTGCTGTAAAGATTTTTAGAACTTTGTTTTTTGTTCAGAATTATTCATGTATCTGTCTAATGCATTTATACAAAAGAAAAAGCAAAACTGTGGGCCAGATTCTGAAAGAGCTGCTCTCAGTGCAAGTCTGCCCTGATTCTGAAAAACTTGCTATCAATGTGACTTACCTGAGTGTAAGGCCTACCTATAAACAGGCTTACATCAGGGCCAGATTCCAAAAGACCTGATCTCAGGCTGCTCTCAGTGTAAGTGGTCACACACTGACAACATGTCTTTTGGAATCAGGTCCATTACCTCAATGTAGCTTTACTGGCTGCTTGCATCTTGTTGTGCCATGCTGTTGCCACATTTTCATTCTAACTCTCGATGGGTAGAGGCCAGCTGAGGCTCCTCTTTTAAATTTTTAGATATTGTTTTGATCTTTTTGTGTGCATATGTGTGTGTGTGTGTGTGTGTGTGTGTGTGTGTGTGTGTGTGTGTGTGTGTGTGTGTGTGTGTGTGTGTGTGTTTGTGTGTGAGTGTGTGTACGCATTTGCACGTGTGAGTGTGTGTGTGTGTGTGTGTGTGTGTGTGTGTGTGTGTGTGTGTGTGTGTGTCTGTGTGTGTCTGTGTGTGTGTGTGTGTATGTGTGTGTGTGTGTGTGTGTGTGTGTGTGTGTGCGTGTGTGTGCATGTGTGTGTGTGTGGGGTGTTTATATGTGTGTTATGAAACTTCTCACTGCTCACACCTGCTCACACTTGTCTTGGAGTCATAGCTGCTTACCACTTTTTCTTTGCATCACTCACAATCAACAAAGTTATGTGATCATACTTTGACATTATTGACTGCAGTGGGCTGAGGGTGATGTGGCCTTTAAGATCTCGGTCAAATGCTCCAATGTAAATAATGAGAAGTCCTAAATTGAAGGGGTCTCTTGGAACTTTGTGGAACTCTCTAATTTGGATGTTCTTGCAAATACTGGTAAGTTAACAGTTATATTCAAGAATAACAAACATATTAATTGTGTGACATTTTTCTTAGAAATAAAAAAACTTGTCTGTAACACATGATTTAGTTATTATTTCTTTCTTTCTTTTTTTTTCTTTGCTTGCTTGTTTAATCAACAGGTAAGAAAACTGTCCTAAGGAGCCTTTTTTTACTACAAACCAGACCACTAGCATAGCCAAAAATGACACAATGCATAAATATACACTGATGGTAACACAAATCAGATAATTCAGATGCAAGAACAAAATGATAATATGATATAGCACACAGAACATACAACGACAGTTGCGTAACACAAGACAGGAGATATTTAATACACTTACATACAGTTATGAGGAAATAACAGAACATGTTCTGTTTATTGTGGTGACAAGGTGCATGCTCACCTCATGCTTAAAGTTAATAACACGGTAATATTACAATAAAATACATTATCTCGAAAGTTAAATATAGAACATTGTGTATACTTTTCCCAGTTAGGGGTCACCACAGTTGATCACCTGTCCGCTCATGATTGGCAGGGGAGTTTTACTGTGTTGAGTTGCCAGCCAGCCCAACCTTCCACAGAAGGCACGCACATGCACACATTCACACGTAGGGCCAATTTAGAGTGTCCAATCCACCTACACCATGTCTTTGGGATGTGGGAGGAAACCGGTACAATAATGCACCAAAATGTGTGTATAATATGCACATGCTACACATGCATTCTACTGCAAATACACATAACCTATATACATAAAACTGCACACAAATGTGAGCATTTTTTCATTTGCACATAAAAATGTGCTTACACACACACACACACACACACACACACACGCACACACGCACACACGCACACACGCACACATGCACACACGCACACACACACACACACACACACACACACACACACACACACACACACACACACACACACACACAGGAGTGGCCTTAGGTCAACTGGTGCCCAAGGCAAAAGGGCGCCACGGCGCCCCCAGCACACCACCAGGTGCCCCCATCCTGGTCTACTGACACCAAATAAATACTGTAAAAGCGCCCCTACTAGAGTGGCACCCAAGGCGGCCGCCTAGTTGGCCTATGCCTAAGGCCGGCTATGCGCACACACACACACACACACACACACACACACACACACAGAGCTCCAGCTCACAGCCCTTATCACCTGATTTATTACTTCATTTTCGGAAATGCATTTTAAGGAATCATTTACATATGGGATTGCAATTACATCACTCATACATGTCTCATACTGTGAAGCCTCACAATTATATGAAAAAAAACACACTGATTCACAAGGCCTTGCAGCAAATTCAAGTACAAACATGGAATTTTAGCTAATTTTTTTTATATAAACAACTTCCTCCCCATCAATATTATCTGCTGGTCCAAATGCATATAAAAATTACCTAAGAAAGTTGCAGATACTGTAAATGTACTCCTCACCGTATTCTGGGAAGGGATTCGTATTTGGGTTAATCTGGTATTACTCACCTCACCAGCATAACAAGCAGTAAAGTACTCATCAGGAAAAGTGTTAACTGGAGCATTTCATATGTATATATATTCGTACATGTATATACATACACACACAGACATACCTGCGTATCTCTGTTGTGTGTGTGTGTCAATATAAGCAACCAGTACAACCAACCCTCATGGAGCCTTCTCTGCCATGAAGCACAACTATCCTACAAACCTGCTGGGTGCATAATTATTTGGGATTTTGGGAATATCAATAGGCTCATCTGTGAACTCATACTCAGGAATTGTGGGCTGCAGGTTTTTGGACTTTGGTCGACCTGGTCCTGGGCCAGCAACGTGTCCTCCTTTGCCCTTCACTTCCTGCTTTTTGGGCTTGCCATGCTTTATTGGGGTACCTATTTCATGCTCCTTGTTCAGCTTCATATATGCATTTTTTTACTTGAAATGCATTACAAGTGTTTTTTGAAAAGTTGTTTTGCTGAATTCAGATGCACTTGGATAGGTTGCTTAATGGTATAGAGATCTGTTATCAGTGAAACACTTGCATTTAATTTCTCCTGGCAGTGTTGACTTCAGCTTTTTATATTTATCATACAATTATTCACTGAACTAGCTATTATTAAACATGTATTTCCTTCTCTGTCTGTCTCTGTAATACAATACACACACATTCAAAAACACACTCACAAATTATGTTTGTTGGAGGACAAAGTTGTCATGGAACCTCTTTCCTTAGTGTAGCTACAAATAGTAAGGGGGAAGCAGATAGGACTGGAGAGTTTTGGCTAGTGAAGGAGGAACGGAGTGTGTAAGGTATGGTCAGGTGGGTGGGATTCAAGAATTTTGATTGGTTGAGTATGCAAAGAATGGTATGGTTGTAGAAATGAGGTGACGAATGGCATGGGATTATTTAAGACCAGTGACATCATAAACACTGAAGACAAAAACTAAAAACTTCAATAAAACACAAAAAAATTACCTTTCAGTAGCTTCTAGATCACATCTGTTTCTTTGAACTCAGCACTTGTTCAGAACTCGTTGTAAGCACTAAATAAGCTGCAAATTACTACAGCACTCAACTTTCCTCACTTGTCTAGAGGAAAGCAGTTTTTAGTACTTAACAAATAAGCACATATCCAGGCATGTCTAAGGGTCAGCTCCCAGTGATTTCTCCTGTCTACCTGATGAATCTGGGCATCTTGGGGCAATGCACCAATTGCCTCATGTACACAGACAACCCTCTCCTCCTACCACTCAACAGTACAACCTGTGAGAGATGCACTTATATAGCCAAACTGGAAGCAAAGCTCTCTTCACCCAAGACTGGACTAGACAGTCAAGAAGAGAAGGTAAACACTTGCACCACACCACATTCATCACATAGTCCCTCAAAACCTACACCACCAAAACACACATATAGAAACACAAAACACACACCTACATTCACTGAGGCTCTCAATAAAAACCTACCCAAGCATCAGGGACCTCCAAAGCAGAAATGCAAGCAAACTCCACCCCCAACACAACCCAAATGACACATAGCCCACAAACTCAGTGTGGTTCTCAACCACAGCCCATAAGGCATAACAACATACCCAACACTCTAGTCATAGGTGACTCTATAGTCAGGCAAACTGATGTTCCACTCACCAGGCTAAATAAGAAGAAAGTTACTATCAGCTGCCTGTCAAGTGCCAGGATCCACCACATAAAGCACGCACTCAGGTCACTCCACAACAAGTACAAATATGACACTGTCATTGTCCATGTTGGTGTGAATGACCTGAGACGTACTTCCCTGGACTACATGAAAAAAGACATGGAGGAGCTCTCCGATCTTATAGCCCAGGCAGGTATGACCCTAGCCCAGAGTAGCATCCTGCCATCACCCAGAATGATACCACAGTACAAGGACAAAATGATTGACTTCAACAATTTATAAACTTGTGAAACAAAGATAGCAAAATGCGTGACTTCAACAATTGGCTAGGCTTCTGGCGTCATTCTAAGGGGATCCAGTATTTGTCTGCTTGGGACGACATGATCGACAGACCACGATGCTTTGCCAGAGATGGCCTGCACCTGTCCCCGTTGGGATTCTGGATACTGGCTAAGGCTCTTGCCACCCTTATAATGCCTTTTTTAAGCAAGGTTCAAATGACAAATTCACCACCATAACAGGTACAAGCAAGCAAAATCTGAGGGTAATGCTACTCAATGCTAGAAGTCTAAACCTCAAAATGTACTCACTCGAGGCACTCCTTAAAATGAAGAACATCGACCTGGTTCAAAGCTCCAGAGAGCACCCCTGCATTACCAGGCTATAATACATACCACACCTTTTGGCCACCTAACCTGGAACAAAGCACTGAAGGTGGAGGCGTGTCCATATTCATTAAGGATATCCACACCTCCAGGCTAGTTTTACAGCATAATGCATCTGAGATTATCCAAGTGCAACTAACTCTGGGCAAGACTGCAATCCAAATTGTAGCTTGCTACAGACCCCTCACCATGCCCCAGGATTCCCACTCCTCATTTCTTGATACACTGGAACGTATTAGGGTACAACCCAACACCGTAATAATGGGCGATTTCAACTACCTCACCATTAACTCGGAAAACTACTCATGTACCAACTCTTTTGCTCAACGTTTTCTGGAATTCATAAATTCCAATGCCTTGGATCAACTTATTCACACCCATACCAGGGGCAGCAATATCCTAGACCTGGTCATTACCAACATGGGCAACCGGTGTTCCACACCAGAGGTTAATTCCTTGTTGGTCAGATATGACCACAAGCAAATCACCCTAAACATCCACATCCTGCCCCCACCCCCAATTAGGGAAACCACCGTAAAAAATTTCTCCAAAGCCAACTTCACGCTTCTTAAGACAGAAGCTGCAAACTTCACGACACCCATGCAGATGGACAATAGTGGTACGACTGCTGAATCATACACAAATGGACTTTATAAGCACTTACACAAGTGCATGAATTGTGCTATCCCTAATAGAACCAAGTTGCTAGCCTCCAAAAAAAAGGAAGCCAATCTGGAGGTCCCCTGCCATAAACAAACTCTACAACAGAAGAAAGAAACTGTTGCAAAAAAGAATAAAATCCCATGATTGGAGGAACTCCCTGGTCAGCCTCAGTAAGAAGCCGAGATCCCTCATAAAATCCTCCAAAGCTAGTTACAAAAACAAAATCGCCACTGATTCTAAAGAAGACCACAAAGCATGTCAAAAATCTCAATGGCAACACTCAGATCTGCTCTTACAGCACAATGGTACTAAATATAGAGAACCAACTGATATTGCCAACATCTTGGCAGATAGGTTCAGTGCTAACTTTACCCCCCTCTCACCCCCAAGGGGCCCACCTCTATACCGGAAGAATGCAAAGTTCCTGTAATCACCACACTCTCCAAAGCCAAGAACACAGCATCCATGGGACCTGGCAACATCCAAGGCTGCATTCTACATGAACTGCAGAATGAAGTGACACCCCACCTAAGCACCATGTTCAATCATAGCCTCATCTCTGGCTTTGTGCTCACTGAATGGCACACAGTGATGGTTATCCCTCTCCACAAAGGGGGAGACACCACAAACCCCGGGAACTACCATCCCATTAGCTTAATGAGCCTGGTCTGCAAGGCCATGGAATGTATCATCATGGAACTTATAAACAAAGACATTGGTAATCTCCAAACTCTGGACCCCACCCAGTTAGGGTTTGTAAAAGGCATATCATGTCTCCTAAACCTGATAGACTTCTTTGAAGCAGTCACCAAAGCAGTAAACGAGGGTAAGGTGGTTCACACAGCCTATCTAGATCTCGACAAAGCTTTTGACACCATCCCCCACTCTGGGATTATAGATAAACTCACTAAACTAGGTATAAATCCCTATGTCACAAGATGGGTTTCCAATTGGCTCACTGACAGAACCTACACTGTGAAAGTAGCAGACTCCAAATCTGACTTCAGACCAGTGACAAGTGGAGTACCACAGGATTCAGTCCTGGATTCTCTCCTGTTTTATATCAACTTTTCTGAAGTACAGGCTAACATAGAAGGTCTTTGGCTAATGAAGTTCCCAGATGACTGCAAACTAGGAGCCATAATGGAAACTCCTAATGATGTGGAAATCATACAAAAGGGCCTCACTGAGACAGATGCCTGGTGTCAAAGCTGTGGCCTCAAGCTCAATACCAAAAAGTGCATTGTCATCCCCTTTGGTAAAAAGTCTGTACCCATGAGCTACCACATAGGTGGTAGTCTACTTAACACTGAAAGTGTGATAAGGGACCTTGGGACACAGGTGGACAGTAGTCTCTCCTTTGATAATCACATCCCCACAGTAGTCAGGAAATCCTTCTATGTGACACACCTCATCACAAAAGGTTTCTCATCCAGGAAAAAAAGAGGTCATTGTTCCCTTCTACTGGTCACTCATTAGACCCATTATATTGTACAGTGCCCGTTTCGGTATGTACCTCACAAGACATCTACAACAACTGGAAAGGCCACAGAAATACCTCACAAAGAGGATTTTTGGCCTCAAACAGATGCCCTAATCAGACTGTCTCAAAAAACTCCAGCTTTACTCTGTTGCATATCGCCTACTCAGAGGCGATCTCTGCCTAACATACAAAGCTATGTCAAACCCAGAGCTGTTGGACATGCTCCACTTAAATAAATCCCAATCCCTCCAAGCTACACGTTCTAGGGACCTAAACCTTGTCACCACAATAAACAGAAGATGCTGGAGGGATAGATTCCTGTCCCAGAGACTTCCCATACTCTGGAACAAACTACCTATTTATATCAAACAAAGCTCCTCATTAGCACTCTTCAAGAAAAATCTTGATTCTTGGATGGGAACTAGGAAATTCACCCTTGGATCACCTCGGTGGCTCTGCTCAACAGGGGAACAGGAAAATAATTTTCTTGGCTGACGAAAGCCAGGGTACCTTTTTGGCTAGGCTTATATAGGCCCTAGCCTAGTACCTACCTATGAACCTATGAATAAACATGGCTGTTAATGGACCTCAGATGCCACATTTAAACTGCATGACAATTTAGAGCTTTAGCGAATAATGGACTGGTTCAAGGGGATGCAGAATTCCATCTGACAGATGAATACTGTCATTTTCACTACCATTGGGAAACATATGAATTCATTTTCATTTTGGTTGTGCTATGATAGAAGCATCTACTAGACCAAAACATTTGAAGAAGCTTGTCAAAAGTGATCGCAATTTTGAACCACTCCACCAAACCACTCACATAAGCAGAATAAAGGGTTTTGGAAAAGCGGCTCACTTTTATCTCATAACAAGCAAACAATTTTGTTCAGACCTTAATCAACATCAAAATCTTCATCCAGAAACTTAATCTAAAGATCTTCTTTCATGAGAAGGACCCACAGAAGCCTGACCCACAACTATGGGTCCTTCTTTGGAACTGGCAGAAACCCTGTAACTTATCCACCACCACACCCATTCAGCACTGCATTTGAAAGTAAATGCGAAGCAGATATCCAAAGAGTAGTACAAAAACCACAGCAAAGAAACTTATGATATAAAATGTGAAGAAATCTTGGCCTCACAAACCTCAGCAGAGACTCCTCAAGGAAGGTCATGAAAGTGCACACGGGGGAAGGCATTCTTGTCATGCACATAGCAATATACAACAACAAAATTTCACTGCAACATTGGATCCATCAAGACTACTTATGAAAACATCATCACAAATATCACCTATCTATGTGAAGAAGGCCTCATAAGCAACAACCTCCTTAATTTTTTAACAGTTCCACATTCCAGACTTCCCTGCTGTTTTGGTATTCCCAAACCCCACAAGAACATCCTGAGCCCTCCATACAGACTGGTCATAGCTAGTGGTGGATCCATCACAGAGGCTATCTCTATTTATCTCGAGGTTCAGATTAAACCACTGTTAGAAAAGAACAGGTCCTTCATACTGGACACCACTGACTTCCTGAGGAAGGTTAAAAACATCACAGTCAACAACAAAGCATGGCTCATCACTACAGATGTTGAAGCACTATATACTGTCCTCCCACACAATTACTGTGTTCTGGCCTTAATCAAGGGATACCAAAAAGAATGTGAAGCCCTACCTGCAGAATCTGAGACCATTAGCAGATTTCTCAAAATTCTACTTTAGAGCAACTTCTTCAGGTGTAACAACTATTTCTACAGGCAAACCAGGGGAATTGCAAGGGGAGCAGCAATGGCAACCAGCCTAGAGAACACGGCACTTGGGAAATAGGAGGAAGAATTACTATATCATTCACCTTTTTTTTTTTTATTAATGGACAGTTATCTTAGATTTATTGATGATCTTTCAAAATCAGGAATGAGAGGTTGGATCAAAAACACTGGGAACACAACTGACTTTCTAAAATTTACCACTACCCACAGCCATGACTCTGTGAGCTTTCTGGACATAACAATTAGCAAAACTAATGATAGCAGGTATCTCAGCAACAACCTGCACCATAAGCTGACATGAGTCAACCAACTACTGTAGAAACATAATGTGCACCCCCCTTAAGTCATAATGGAATGTATTAAAATCTCAAGGACTAAGAATTAACAAACTCTCAAAGGAGCTAACAGATTTCATGAAAAACCTCCATGATCTCTGAGAAGACTTCCTAGCAAGAGGCTACAGCTCAAGACTGATTAAGGAAGTATTTTAAGCCCATCATAACAGGAACAGCCCTGACTCATACCTTGCTTATGACACAGCATATCATGATCTCCAGAGACTCATGAAATACAAGAACAGCAGCAGATGAGACACCAGCATGACTCTAACCTACTCCATGGATTTTGCAATACTAAAACAACCATCAGCAATAACTGGTGCATCATTAATGACAATAATTCCCTCAACAAGATCTTATCACTGAGACCCAGCTTAACTGTCAGGAAAAACAAGAATATCCAAGACTTCATAGAAAGCAATACAGACCCATCGCCAGGCAACTTACCACCACAGACATTCCCATGTGGACCCCCACACTGTAATTATTGCAAACTCAACAGCAGAAAAAAATGAGCTCCACTGTCCAAATAACAAGAAATACTACAACAGTATTTCCTAATCTAACTACAACTTAGACACCGTGTTACACCAGGCCCAATGTGAGAAATGCCAAGCCTTTTACATGGGAAAAAATTCAACAAAATGAAAACCAGCATCACCCACCATTACAATGATATTAGACAGAAAGTTTCCACTAGCTCCCTCACCAGACACAACTGGCCACAACACTTTCGTTTTCCACATATTGGACAGAATCACTCACAGTCTCCTGAAAGGTAGCACCAAAGATAAGTTAGATAGAAAAGAGCTGTAATGGCAGATAAGACTTAATGTTGGTAATACTCCCAGGTTAAACACATCTTTTTTGATTAACTGTGTCCTGAACCTCTGGAAAATGGACTGCCACCTGTAGTACTAATTTGCTAGATTGAATCCACGAATAACAAAGGTAATTTTTTATAGTTTGGTTTTACTCGGACTATTGCTGTAGCTAGACTGCAATCTGCACAATATATGGACAATAATTTGGATTTCTGTTTTTTGTGCATGATATTTTTTTCTGAATTTTGGTTTTATAGCATCCTTCTTTAATTAAAATTTTGTTCTATGTAGGCAGATCTCATGAAGCTCATGAAAAACGTTGGTAGAACTGTAATGATCAGAATGGAACTCTGATGCCATTTCTTTATTTTAATATATGGATTTATGCTTAAAAAATCTAATTAGCTTCTAAAGTTAGGAGCATTGTTAGCCATCCATAATGTACTTATGACCTGTTTTGGCTTTCTGGAGTGGCTGCTATAGCACTGTTTTGAGCATTTCTCTGAAAAAAAGTTACAACTCTTATATTTTTGGCACCAAAAAGTGTTGCAGTAAGATTAAACTGATTCAGAAGGTGGGCAGGTTTTTCACAGAGGGCGGTTCCTCTGGTTCTCTCAAAGATAGGGAATGCCCATGAGGTGGTTGCGCTGGCTCCCTCCAAAAAAGGGAATGGCCATAGGGATGGTCCTCAGTGGTACATGCCCACAAATTTCTGTAATAAATTAACACAGCTGAGCCTTCCTATCTCATAACAATGCTCATCTGCCTTTTTTTTTATTTCTGCAAATCTTATGGGTTTCTAATACTATGACAGGAATGGACCCCATTCCTAAGTCAAAGTACGTTTAAAGTTCATGAAATTTGTATTGTTTCAATCTTTGATGTCAGCCAAAAGTGCTCCTCGCAGTACCTGCAATGTGCCCAGTAATAACTCCTTTTGCTATTCATATGGGGTTACATGTATTGGTAACATGTCTAAATACAATTGTAGATTCTTTTTTATAAGACCCATTGCTCCTACTAGTATTGGAACTGTATAGGTATCTTTCTTCCACACTGTTCTCGTTTCTGCCTGCAGATCCTGATATTTTATGACTTTGAGTCTCTCTGTATGCAAGACACTGTAGTCACTGGGTGTAGTGATTTCAATGATCAATGCTACTTTTGTCTTCTTTTCTTGGACCGCTATATCCAGTTTTCTAGCATCTATATTTTGAACTGTTGGTAATAGGTGATCCCATGTGATATAAACTATATCATTTTTATGATGCTTTAGGGCTCATGTTTCCAGTGCTTTTCAGCCACTTCAGTATCATAACATCTGCACAATCCCCAGTCCAACAGTCTTGCCACATTATTATTCCTTTCAGTATACAGTCCTTCTGCCACTAGTATATCACAACCAGCAACAAGGTGTGAGACTATTTCCAATTCAGCTTTAGAAAACTTACATTTGTCTGTTTCTCCCACATGTTCAATACACTTTGTAAACCAGCGTGTATGTAGCCCACTATCTTGGGCTGCCAATACTAACCTTTCATCTCTTGATTTCAATTCGGCTCTCTTTAACCATTCCTGCATTTGTTCCTGATCAACATGAGGTTCTTCCAGAAGTTTTCTATAATTGCAACTATATTTATGCTTTTTCCGCATTTCTTGCCTTCTCATCTGGTCCTTCATCATATATTCTTTCTTTTATTTTTTGGCACATTCAGTTGCTGTCTGATTTTATCTACTTCTGGTTTGATTTCCATTCCTGCTTGATGCCAATATGCTTCTGCTAGACCAAGCAGGGAAGTCTTCTTAGATTTATTCTCCTCATGTTTCAAAACATTCACTACATTTGCATCTTGTGAGGTCAGCAGATATGTGTGGAGTCCCACAATTGCAGATCTATACATATAATCAATTTCAAGGAGGTCCATCCCTCCTTCAGAAAGGGGATTATATAATCTTGGTATGTACTGATTTTTATAAATTATTTGGTGAGCATTAAGCATCCTTCTTGTTTTCCTATCTAATCTATCCAACACATTTTGGGGCCAGTCAATCACTCCAAAACTGTAAGTTAGGACAGGAAGAGCAAATTGATTTATAGCTTGGATTTTGTTCCTAGATGTCAGCACTATTTTCAGAATTAATTTAAGTCTTCTCATGTATTCCTTACTAAATTTTATTTGCATTTGTTTAAGTTTTATTGTTAATCCTTCATCATTTCCCAAATATGTATACAGCGGTGGCTCCTGCTATCGGACTGCAAGACTGTAGCCCTCCCACCTAGAAACAAAAGAAATAAAAATAAATTGTGAAACATAAAATTAAAAAAAAAAAAATTTACAAGTACCGGAACTTCTTCATATGCACACACACACTCAGACTGTCCCACAGATGCCCAGGAATCTGTGCAAACTCTGACTGTCTGAGTCAGCAGTCCAGATACAGGGAAGGTATTTTCTGCCCCACAGATGCCCAGGAATCTGTGCAGTAGACAACCGTACAGAAGAGAGGAGCTCCTGACTGCTTGATCCACAGACAGGACCAATCAAGAGAGAGGTAAGTTGAGTTTGAAGCATTGAAGTTGAGCTGGACCTGGTGTGTGGGAAGCATTGGTCAGTTGAGCGCATTCCGGACAATGGAGAGAAGTAAGGTTTGCTGAAGTCAGTCGAGTTCCGGACAATGGAGAGAGGTGAGGTTTGCTGAAGTCGGTCAAGTTCCGGATAATGGAGTTTTGCTGCTTCAGTCAGGAGAGAGGTAAGGGTGTGTGTGTGTGTGTGTGTGTGTGTGTGTGTGTGTGTGTGTGTGTGTGTGTGTGTGTGTGTGTGTGTGTGTGAAATGCCCCTGATAACACATAGTGGTGTATATAGATACTCAGGCTTGAACTCTGTACCTTGGATGCAGGTGGCAAGGACCTGAATTCCCTACCCACCAGTATTTGTAAAAAAATGCAGCTCTTTGCCTCATATTTGTTCTGTTCTTCATAAAAATCTGTGGTTTTGTATCTTCAGTTTTCCTTGCAAAGGTTTGTAGTGCAGTGGTGCACTGGTAGCATTGTTGCCTAACAGCTACAGGTTTTCTGGTTTGATTCTTGGCTGGGGTGCCTTCTGTGTGGAGTCTGCATGTCCTCCCATCCCTTACAAAAATGTTTCTGGAGTGTTTCTCCTTGCTCTGCTGAAAATTGGCTTTGTTTTGTTCCAAGTCAGACTAGTTTCCTGGTTAACAAATGTTTAAAAATAACAAGCGTTGAATTTCAGACTTCATATTCTTCAGAAAGTACATGGTAAAACAACCTTTTATTCTAGCAATTGTCTAAGTTTATAACATGGATATTTGAAATTTGCCCATATTTTTGGGACTGTATTCCCCCTATATTGGCCTCATCCAGGTATTTTGTGTTAAGGTTGAGAGCTATGGTGAGAACTGAATTTACTGAATGTTTGGGGGCTGTATTCCCTCCATTATTGGCTTTGTCCACATGTTTTTTGCTAAGAGGTTGAGAGCTATGGGGAGAACTGAATTCACTAAATGGTAGCCATTTAAGTTTGTCTTCCTCTGTTTCAACTGATTTGGCATAGTGGTATATTTCTCTGACTGTTTTGCACAGGGTCCCCTGGGTTCAAGACGTGGCAGTGACATGTATGCTGGTAACACAGCATTTTATTCTAGCAACTTTCCAACATTATACAAGCAATGTTTAAAATGTGTCTCTGGTTTTTGGCCTTTTGCCCCCCACCCCCAATAAATTTGGCTTTTTCCAGATTTCTTGTGCTGCAAAGTTCAAAGATACAGCTGAGTGTCGAGTAGATTTTACAAGGAGCTGAGAGCTACAAGGGAACAAAAGTTTAGTGCTGCTTATGCTAAGGCTGCTTGCATTGTTAATAGCACAACAGGTAGTGTACTTTCTTTTGGTGCAAAAGGCTGTGGGTTCTACTCCCACAGTAAGTAAATGCATTGCTGATACTGTACTGTGTTGTAAAGGGGGTGGATGCTGCAGTCCTTTTTGGCAAAGATACCTAGTAACTATGAACCTGTTATCAGTTTGCCATCCATTCCATATTGTGGTATTACTAGCTTATCATTTTTTTAATGCATGCAACATAGGCAATTTATTCTTCAAGGGCAACAGGCACTTTATTTGTAGATGAAACAATGACATATAAAGTTGATTGCTAGCAGCAACCTCTTTATTAGTTACAGATTTCTTTAATGTGGATTTTACTAATTCAGAGATTGTGCATATTTACTGATACTGGTGGACTATAGAAGGTCAAGCAAACTTTTTATGATGGAAATGTTCTGAATTGGGCAGTTTTGTCATTGGTGCATGCATTTTGTTTCATTGTTTACTGGAAAAATGTTCAAAACGATAAATTTAAAATGCCCTCTAACAACTGTACTGTATTGTACAAGGGATATAATGTAATACATTCAGGAATGTGTATCAAAGAGCATGTGTATGTTTCATGTTCAAGGGGCCTATGATTTTGAAAACAGCCCAAAGTTAATGTTTATCTGCCACTGGCAAAATGTATTTTCTTTGAATGTGGGTTTCAATGCTGTTTCAATGCATGTGACTTTCAAGGGCAGAGAAGTTTTAATGCTAAGTCTGTTGAATGTGAGACTGCATTGCTTTGTTTAACAGATATCTATTAGGGTTCGTGCTGTAAAATGCAAAATAAAACTTTCAAGTGAAATCTAAGTCATTGCAAAAGTAAAGCAGTATGCACATTACAGTGTGTATGGTAAATGGGGCAAAATAACCAAGGAATGTGACATTGGAATGGCTGCAGGGGGGAGGTTCCATTCGATCATGATTTTGTGAGGGGGGAAGGGTAGCAAATTCAGACAGCCCAGGTTGAACTATACCTCTCAGTTGTCCATATTTTTGCAGAATGAATAGATATTTGCTTCTTATTTTTGGTTTGTTCCTCATAAAATTTGTGGTTTTCTAGCAAATCATTTAGGAATGAAGTCACTAAATGACAGACATTGAGTTTCAGACATCATAACCTTCAGAAAAATGCATGCTAATGCAAGACCTGTTATTCTAGCAACTGTCTTATACAAGAGCAATTTTTAGTAGTGTTTGTATGTTCCCTTAATATATTTGGCCTTGTCCAGATTTCCTGCATTAAGAGGTTGAGAGGTATGTGCAAATTGCTTTGTAGAATTAGGAATATCCAAACCTCTCAATTGTCCCCAATTTTGGCTCAAAATGTTGCTCTCCCCTAATAATCCCTCCTCAAAATGGCAATTTTGGAAGAAAACGTGGAGGGTTTACAATTATATATAACTGTAATGATCAGTTATAGATTACTTTTATTTCAGAAATGCATGTAGATACTCTTATTTTGTTAGCTGCTCAAGTTAACAGTGTTAATATTAAAAAGTTGTCCCTTTTTTGGCAGGTTCCCAGCTGTATTGTGTGGCAACTTTATATTTTTGCATCACATTTTTGGTCTGTTTTTCATGAAATTGTGGTTTTCTGGCAAACTAGTGGCAAGTCGTTAAAGATTGAAGTTAGAAAATAATGGCAGACATTTGAGTTTCAGATTTCATACCCTTCAGAAAATTTGTACTAATGCAAGACCTACTACTGTTCTATTATCTAAGTTAATAAGAGCAATATTTAAAAACTGTCCTTATTTTTGGGCCTGTGTCCCACTTCTAGTTCTATGTATGGCTTTGTCTAGATTTCTTGCTCTGAATTTGAGAGGTATGAGTGTCAGAGCCATCACCGTCAGCCAGAGACATTTCAAATTGTGACATACCTGTTGCACCCCACTCCCCATTGTAGTGGCTCTGGATTTGTCCAAGGAAGGCAAGGAGCAGTTATGCAGTTTAAGTGTGCAGAGTATTCACCCATCCAAAGTAGACCACAAGTACGACCGTGGCTTTTCATCTGTCCTTGATTTTGCAGAATGTTTTGGTTTTCTGTCATATTTTTATACTGTTGATTTATGCTTTTTATTATTCAGGAAATGTACGCTGTCACAGTGCCCTGTTGCTCTGTTTAAGTAGCAATAATTTAATGACCATCAGGTAAGCTTGTTGGAGATTGTAAGATGCAAGTAAGCTTTAATAAACATACTGTTAAAGAATTACCAGCATTGAAAGCCTTTTCGTTGTTGCCATGCAGAGATTATTTACATAACTAGATAATATATAAGCCTTGGGTATTGAAATGCATATGACAGTATTTGTAATAAAAGGACAGGATTACAATATTTTCAGAAGCTCATTACATTTGTTGGAGACTTGCCATCATCTTTGCAGGCTTTACCTGTAAACTAAACAGAATGCCAATCTATCATGTGTGGTTCATAACTTGTGCAGGAATCTGTTAAGCAATTTATCTTGAACTTGTTTCTTGTTTGCTGTTCATTTTTTACTTTGATCATGTCTTCCCCATGAAACAAGTAGATAGTTGTGTCAGGCAGCAGGTCTTTTGGATAAGAAACATTTTTACAAGTGGGGGTATCACAGAGATTGCTACTTTCAGCATGTTACTTGGTAATGTTATAAAGCTGACTATAAATTATAATTAGAACTGCAGTGCAAGGAGTAGTGGTTTGAGTTGAGTGCTGCTTGTTTTTTTATACTTGATTTTGATTGGCATTCCAGTAATGTATTTAAAAAGCAGTTTGTTTTTTCATGCCTCACAACCTGTTTCCATCTGGATATTAAGTAAGTTGTCATGTAGCCAATGCATTGAAATATTTTTTTCTTCTCCACTTCATTTTGTCTTGATTGGACTCTCGTAAGGACTGTTTGGCACCCATAGCAGCGTATTTAATTGAAGTTCCAGTTGTTGTGGTTTTGAGCATAGCTCCACCCCTTTCTAGTTGGCCACACCCCTTCCCATTGGCCCCACCCATTCAGCTGTCTCCTGCAGCCCTCCTTTAATTTGAAGTCACCAGCCGCCACTGTATGTATACACTCCCTCTTGCTCAAGTTCTTTTATATCACATTCTTGTCCCAAACTAATGTTTTCCTGGTGCTGCAATTGTCCTGCTTTTAAGGTTGCTTTTGCACACTTATCAAGGCCAAATTACATTCTTATATCATCTGAAAAAGTTTTGTCAACATGCAACTGTGCCTTTAGGTCCTCATCTGATGAGCTATACAGTTTTAAATTATCGATAAAGAGAGGATGAGAAGTCTTTACACATTGTTGTTTTCTAGGAACCAAATTGCAGCCATGGCCTAAGCTGTTAAGTAAACAGCTTAATGGGTTAAGGGCAAGGCAAAATAGCAACATTGACAGAGTCACCCTGGAATATCCTCCTTTGAATTTTTATCCCTGGGATAATAATATGTCCTTTATCATGGCTTAATTGCAAAGTGGTCTGCCACTGTCTCATAATCACTGTAATCAGTGTTGGGTGTATCTTATACATTTTTAAACACGCTTATCCATGAATGTGGGATACTATCAAATGCTTTTTTATAGTCAATCCATGCCATACTTAGATTCTCCACCCTTTTACAGTTCTCCAGTATTACTTTATTTAGAAACAAATGACACTTGGTTACATATGACTTTATTTTATTGCCCTTTTGTTTTACTGCCATAATTGAGTTTTCTTCTAAATGACTATCAACTCTGTCAGCATTGATTCCTGTGTATAGTTTATACGTCATTGGAAGGCAAGTTATCAGTCTATAATTTTTAGGGTAGCTTGTAGATTCACTCTTAAAAAGGACCATTGTTTTGCCTGTTGTTAGCCAGGTTGCTGTCTGTTTGGGGTGTGCATATAAATAGTTCTTACTCATGGCTAAATCTTCATGCAAAAATGTTAATACTTTTAACCAAAAGTTAGGTACTGCATCTGGGCCTGGGATTTTCAAATTAGAGGCTTTTCTTAACTTTGTTTCAATCCCTCTGGCCATTATTTCATCCCATTTCATATCCTGCACCTTTAAACTTATTATTCTTTCTTTTACTTCTTCTATCCATTTAGCATCTTTGTTATGTTCCACAGGCTCTTCATAAATACTTCTCCAAAATGTATCTATTGCCTCTTTTTCGGGTGGTTTTTCAATTCCTTTTACCTTATTTCCCAGTTCTATATAAAACATTTTTGGGTCATCAATAAATTGCTTATGTTCTATTTTTCCTTTATAGTTATCTGTGTATCTTCTAAGTTTTTTCACCTGTGCTGGATTTTTAAGTTTGTTATTTGCAATAGTGCATGATTGATCCTGGTCTGTTCTAATACTACACATTGCTTTTATCACAGCTATCTTTCTTAGTATTTTTGTTGATGTAGTTTCTCTTCTATAGTCTTCTAACAGTGACACATCTTGTCTTAATTGCCTTATAGTTTTCTCTATTTGATACTTCCATGATGGTATTTGATTTCTCTCCTTCCTTTCCCTCACTACCCTGTCTGTGCTCTTGTGGTAGAACTTTATCAGTTATTAATTTAGCAGCACAATAATATATCCTGTTTACTTCTGTTATTTCGCATGAATCTCTATGGACAGTCTTAATTACTGTATTAATTTGTTTTATCAGACTTCTGACTTTTTGGGTTTTATTGACCTTCTGCAGTCTATTTCTCTCATTGATCTTAATATATCTATCCATGTCTTTTAAATAAAGCAACTCTTCACTTATGTCATTTTCGTCCAAGCTGAGGGCACATCCCTTGTTTCCATTTCCTATTGGCTTTCTATAGAAAGTTCTATAGCATCTTCCTGTGGCACCTTCTCTTCAATTTCATCCTGTGCCATCCGTTGCTCTGTCAAATGGGAACTTACTAGTCTATTACTCCTCAACATTGACTGCATCAGAGTTTCCACAGTTTCCTGTTCCTTTCCTTGCTGTCTAGCTTCAAGTGAATGTTTATACTGGTTTTCTGTGGAAGGCTCCAAAATATGTTGATATGTCACCTGACCAATTACTTCCTGTTCCACTGGTTTCTCCTTAATTTGGATATCCATTGCTCTATCCTTTTGTGGGGGGGGGGTTGTATTCAATTTTCTACACTGAATCCTTCACTTTGCAGGTATTCCATAACCTCAGTTTATATTTCTTAAACTTCTCCATTACTAATCTCCTTTTTTACTTTTCCTCTTTATCTTCTTATTTTTTGTATTTTAAAGTTGTCCATGTCTGGATTCCTTTGCCTGTATTTCTCTTCAAATATCTTTGGTGCTGCTCTTTTTGTATTGGTTAGTTTTGCTTTCCCCTTTGCATAAATATTACACCATATTAAATCTCTTTTTCTTTCCCATGTCCATATTTCTTCTTCAGAAGTCTCCTGATCTTCCTGTTTCTCCTTACTTTGGGGACTCACTCCATCATGCTGTGATGTAACCTGTGTTAGACCTTCTACACCAAGTCCTTCACTTCGCAGGTACTCCATAACTTCAACTTCTATTTTTAAAACTTCTACTTTACTAATCTTCTTCTCTACATTCCATCTTTGTGATATTGTTTTTTTTTTATTGTGAAATTTTCCATATCCGGATGCCTTTGCCTTTATTTCTCTTCGAATATCTTTGGGGCTGCCTTCTTTATATTGATTAATTTGATTTTTTCCTTTGCATAAGTATTGCACCATATCAAATCTCTCTTTCTTTCCCATGTCCATATTTCTTTTTTATACTTTTCAAATATCTCTAGGTTTTGTTGTTTATATTTTCGCACTTCCTCAGATGCTTCTTTTTCCAAACAGATCAAAGTTTCTTGATCGGTATCCTGTTTTTCACAAATATGTTGTAATAATGAACACAAATTTTCATTTGAAGTTTCTGACAGCTTTTCTTGTGGAGTATTTTTCTTTCCTCTAATTTCTCTCTTAATCATTTTGTATATATTGTGTCTGGAAGTTCTGGGCTTTTTGCATAATAATAACAATACATAAATACTTTCTTATCCTCAATAGTTCAGTCTATTCTCTTTATGGCTCTTCTTTGGCTTATCAGTTTTTTGTGATTTTTGTGGATTGCTACTTCCTTCTACAGCAGGGGGGCCTTCATCCCCCTGGGCCTGGCCTGGCCCCATTGTTAGAATGTTTCTGTACATTGAGGATTCTACATTGTAATTTTTTCCAGTCCTGGCACCAGTGCACCTACCAGGATTGGGCACTTTTTTATCCTGGGTCTTGTGCACCCAGCTCTCTGTCCATCATATATGCTATATAAATACAGTCTATATATCAGTGTAGCCTTGGTGAGATTTTGTGAAAACAGGGTCCACCATGCAAAGGTACCCACCAAGACGAGAATGAATTCAATTTCAGTACTACTGCTCTCCTTTGCTTGCTGTCTTTTCATCTCTACATTCCAACCCTAACCTCCAACCTCCAATAAAAGCATGAAGGTGAAGAAGAAGAGCTGGTATTTGCATCATATTTCTATTTTAATTTATTTTGGCTTTGGTTTTATTCACATTTTTTCCATTTGCCTTTGCTTTAATTTACAGCTTGCTTGATTTTTTTTATTTACCAAGTGCAATTTATTCAAGATTCAAGTATTATCTTTCAATCTCCACAGGCGGTAAAGGCTTTTTAAGAGTTTCAGCTTCATGCAGCAGTGACTTCCAGAGGATTCCCTCTATTGGGAGGGATCAGACTTACTTCCATTTTGTTTAGAGAAAGACAGTGAGAATCCCTACTGACAAACAACGTGTCTCCTACTAATTCACTAATAGGATCATTGCTTTTCGTTTATTTTGCTTATTCACGTACATAGCATTTGTTATTTATGAGGAATGTTCCTCATAATGAGGTACAGTTAAGAACATGCTTTGCTACCCTTCACAAACAGTCAGCCACTTATGGTGATTAGAAGCTATCATCAAATGTTGTAAACATAGCTGCAGAAATGCATGCTACTGCTGCAGAGGGCTAAAAGTATTACCTCAGCTGCTCCTGATTTTTCCCTGATATATTTTCCCTGTCTTTGACTTGTCTGGTAAATCACTGAGAATTATAGAAAATTCAATAATGCCAGGCATTAAGTTTTATACTTCTTATGGCACAAAAAATGCATGATGATGCAAAACCTTTTCTTCTATTAACTTTCTAGCTGAATTATAGCAATATTTAAAACTTGTTCCCAATTTTCGGTCTTTGTCCTCCCCACAATTATTTCTGGCTATGCTCAGAATTCTTGAGCAAAATACTGAGAGGTATGCAGCAGAATCCATACCTCACAACTGCCCTAATTTTGTAGAATGTCTCTGATTTTGTTCCATATTTTTGCCATATCCCCGATTTCCTGTTAAATTACTAAGCATTACAGAGATGTTCATTATGCCAGAAAGTAGAGTTTCGTACCTCTTATTGTTCAGAAAATGTACATTTATGCAATACCTGTTGCTCTATTAACTCTAAGAGAATTAGAATAATATTTAAAAAGAATGTTTTCAATTTTATCCTTCACTATTTTGGCTATGCCCAGAAATTTGAGTAAAGAATTTAAGAGGTTTACTGTGATCTCCTCCATTTTGCATGTCATGGAAAAGGTAATCTATCTATCTATCTATCTATCTATCTATCTATCTATCTATCTATCTATCTATCTATCTACCCACACACAAACACACACACACACACACACACACACACACACACACACACACACACACACACACACACACACACACACACACACACACACACACACACACACACACACACACACACACACATGAATCTACTTCAAAAGCTTGAAGTTTCAAAACTTCAAAATGCAAATGGTTGAGACCATAAGATCGAAGTTTTGAAAATTCAAAATTGTAATAAAAACTTTTTTTTTTAAAGTTTACATTTTTGCAGGAGGGGCAAGCCACTGCTCTGCTAAATAAATATACCAACCCCAAGATCGCACTACAGTGAGGAAAACGGCAAATTTTCCATTCCGCGCTGTACGGCAATCTCCATAGAAAATGTTTGAAGTTTCAAAACTTCAATCTTATAGTCAAGACTATTTGCAGTTTGAAGTTTTGAAACTTCGAGCTTGTGAAGGGAATCCATACACACACACACATACACATATACATATATATATATATATATATATATATATATATATATATATATATATATATATATATATATATGTACTGTTTATGCGTATGTGTATGTACTATATATATTGTCTGTTGTTACCAATTTAGCTATCTTTGTGTCAGTATTCAATATAAAAAAAAATGGATATACCTACAAAGGAAAAATGGTCTGCAACTTTTCAATTCCTGTCAGTCTCTAGTCATATGACTGCTGTGACTATAGATTAGCAGGAATGTATGGTGATCTGTTGACCTTCCCAACCAACCATGCACAATTAGACTGCAAAACCTCAGTAGTTTACAATCATATTATTACGTGAGTAGATAATGACAACTGAAACAATTCTGCAATTGCTCATTAACAAATGGCAATCAGTTGCAAGAGTGTAGACTGCATCATAGTAAGATATAGGTTAGCTACCTATTACTATGATTAGAAAAAAAAATTGTAAAAAAGTCTTTAAAACATTGGATTTTTATTACTGGTGTGCTCACCAGGGTTCATTATTTCAAACCTGGGTCATGTGTTTCACCATGCCTCAGTGTGGAGCTGCCTGTGTCTCAAGGGCTGATGTGCTGATTATCATATTTATGCTAGGAGATTGGTTCCTTCCTTTCCATGTGTATGTTATCTTCCGTGCATATAATGTTGTGGCACTCCTGTATTCTAGCTACATGTGTTACATTGCTTGACCACAGTATCTTATTTATGCTAGGAGATTGGTTCCTTCCTTTCCATGTGTATGTTATCTTCCGTGCATATAATGTTGTGCACTCCTGTTTTCCAGCTACATGTGTTACATTGCTTGACCACAGTAGACTTGACGCGACCAGCATAGTTGCTGTGTGTTTAGTGCCATCCTGTGTCATACCCTCTGTGGGTATTATGTAAGGTCAACAGGGCTACTATAAAACATGGCACTTTGGAGCTGCATGTAAGGCACAGTTACAAAAATGTTGTGTCTTGTTCTACTGGATGGGAATTATTCATTTGTTTTACTTGACTATTCATAGTTCTAAAAGATATATTTTGGTGTATGCGCCCTTTGCTGCTGGATGTGTATATCTGAGCCCACTGTTGCTGCGTGTGCATTACTCTAAATTTTGAGCCATAACTTTGTATCAGAGTTTTGATTTGATAGCCTGCTCAGTGTAACCAGATATTGCAGTTGCCTCAAACTGTACTTTTTTGTATTTTATTCTGCAGCTTTAGTTTATGACCTGTTATTCTTTCAAAGAGCACTAATGCCATTTGCTCAGTCTTACTGTATGCTGTATACTAGAATAACACATGAACTGTCTTATTACACTATCAGTACTATACACAAACTGTCCTCCTCAGTTTTCTCTGTTTCAGACTCTTCATTTTCCCTTTTTCCATTTCCAACATTTTTTTCTTTTCCTAATTGCATATTCTTCTCTTTCCAACATTTTTTCATTTCCTAATTGCATATTCTTCTCTTTCCAACATTTTTTTTCATTTCCTAATTGCATATTCTTCTCTTTCCAACATTTTTTTTCATTTCCTAATTGCATAGTGCTGTAAAGTGGCATCATTAACTGCAATGAGCTTTGTGTTTTAGTATTAGTTAATCTGAGTAAATCCTAATATCCAAAATATACAATACTGAATATGAATTCAATAAATCAAAGTCTGAAAAAAATGCTTAATTCCAACAAAAGTTGCAGAACTGATCAAGTAACTCTGAAAAAAAAATAAATAGTTGCACATATTTACTAACAGGAAAAGTAAAATATATTAAAATTAAGTTGTCTGCCTCTTTGCATGTTACCTAGGGATAGTGCATAATTTCTATGGGCGTTGAAATAACCTGAGGTCTGTCTTTGTTTTCACTGCACACCCTTGCTAGCAGGAGCTTATTACATAAATGAAAATTATATTATGTAAATGTAATTATACATTTCTGCAGTAATTATTCATGCTGTATGAATTTTCTATTATCACTCCAAATGAAAATACATGAAGCAGTTACCTTAGCTTTTATGTCTACTTGGTCTTCAACAGTTTGGTAAAGCTCTTTAGGTATTTTATGTTTGTGGTAAATGAAATTCATATGATTTTGTTTAAGTGAAATGAACTAGAACTAGAAACCCATACTGTATGTACTACAATTGATTCCTTAATTAATGTGCATTCTTATCCATGGATTCTTGCTTCATATCTCCTTATTGCAATATGCTCTGCTCATGTCTGTTATATACTATAATGCACAATGTCAATTTTATTTTTAGTAGACTGCACTGTGCATTTTATCATAGCATTAGCCTTACACCCATGTCAATTAAGATGTTTAAGAATCCAAGCCTGTACCCACACTCATAATCCTGGGGGGGGGGGTTACCTTCCCATAAACTAAATGTGAAATATTAGCTCTTTGATGGATATGCCTCAAGGAATTTATACATACACACACACACACACACACACACACACATATATATATATATATATATATATATATATATATATATATATATATATATATATATATATAATGTTATACATGACAGAGTTGGATCCAGAATACAGTAACGTAGTTATGATGGTGCAAGAGGGGCAACTGCCTGGTCTCATGGTGTTGGGGCAGCAATCAGCCAATCTCGATATCTAATGCAATAAAGGCTTTTAAAAGCCAGTATTGCATTTACTGTCAAACCTGAGTGCAGTAACACCCCATATGTGGTCTAAACTGTAGTAATGCAGATTCAATAAACTCTGCACAAACTGTTAAATCTGTGTGTGCATCTTGGAGTGATGTCCACATGGTAGTGCACTGTTTTGTATTCAGTAAGCAGCTCTACACAGTGCATAGAGCCACGAAACATGGTAAACACCATGATATGCTAATTACAACATAAACAGCTGAATTGTATGCTAATCAACCAATCCAAAGTGGAGAACTATTCAACACACTATAAAGCAACCTTTTAAGCTCAGTGCTGGTTTTCTCTGGGAATTCCAAAACCTGTTGGAATACAGCCATGGAAAGGAGTCTAAATAGAAAGAAATGTTAGGGGCTGCTGTTCCTTAAATTCATGCTTATGTGCAACAGGCTGATGTCTATGCTGCTGTTGCTTGTGCTGCTAATAGACCAAAGCCAGCTTAGACCAGGGGCAAACGAATGGGAACCAATACTGCTGGAAATAGTGAACTGTATCTGTATTTGCAATATTCTGCTTTGTTTTATGTGGAGCTTTTCTCTCCGGGCCTCTACTGAAAATGGATATATATCCAGCTAGACTAGCCCGGTCAACAAATGTAAAACAAAATAAATAAATAAAATAGATAAAGGTATCTGTAGCATTTAGAAGTTCAGCTACAGGAACCTTTCAGAGACCAACAGTGGACATGCTTGGGGTGTTACAGGCATCAGCATTCAGGATCCTCAAAAAGTTCATGAATGCTTTGCTCCAGCAGGGTCTATATTACCAAGTCAACAGGGCAAAACAGCAAATGGTCTAACGTCGACACATATTACACAAAATGTCAAAATCTTGAATGGCCAGAACAGCAATTTTTTTCTCAGGCAAAGAATTTGCTGGGCCAACAAAAAAAAAAAAAAACGGCAGACAAAATATAGTGGGGGGGGGGTTGTCCCCCACACCCCCCTACTTAAATATACCAACTCTGAGATTGCACTACAGTGGAGGAAATGGCAAATTCCTGACAACAGCCAATCAATTTTTTTTCCCTGGGAAATAAATCTCTGTTCTGGCCGTTCAAGATTTAAGCACTTCATTTAATATGTGTCAATGTAAGGGTGTTTGCTGTTCTGCCCTGTCGACGTGCTAATATAGACCCACTCCAACATGCCAGTGACCACATATATTTTCCCTGTACACGTGAGGACAGGGCCACAAATATGCAGGAGTTCTACCCTGTAGCACACTACCCTGAAGTACTGGGTGCCATAGGCTGTATACATGTAGAAATCAAAGCACCACCTGGGAAACATGGAATGGTCTATATAAAAGCCTTCCACTCCATTAGCTACCAAGTCATGTGTATCACTAAATAATTCATCTTAAATGTGTGTGTGCTGACAATCCAGGCAGTTACCAAGACTCACATATCTGGCACAATTCCCAACTGTATCAGATGGTCACTTGGGGTGATATCCCACAGGGTCATTTAGTGGGAGATGCAGGTTATGTACTGGAACCATGGTTGATGATGCCCATCAGAAATGCATCAAACAACCACTGAAGAAGGTTATAATGAGGTACACACTCAAACCAGAAATATCATAAAGCATGTGCTTGGGTGCTGAAGTTGCAGTTCTGGTGCCTAGATGCATCTGGGGGACCCCTGCAGTACAATCCACATACATGTACTGAAATCTTCACCATCTGTGCCATGTTTCACAACATCATCCTGAGAAAATAGCTTCAGCAGGATCAACAAGGTGGAGGGGCACACATCCTACTGCCACTGGCAAGGTCACCACAGCCATATGCAGGTGAGGAGTCAGAGGTGGAACAAGCAGCTACTCTGGGTGTAGGAAGACATAGGCATGTTCAATATGCTCAATATGCCTTTTACTGGCTAAGAGGCAATGCATAGCACATTCACCACCTAAGGAGCTAAAACCTTAGAGTGAGTGAGAGAGAGAGAGAGAGTAAAATCGATGCCAGGCAATGCTCACAACTTTTACCTACCCATGTAATGGCTGTGTACTCCTAGTATCCAACAGATTCAGCCCTGAGCTAAAACTGTAGCAACTGCTTTATTTATAAGGTAAGTGTTGAATCTGGAATACAACAAAACTCATGTAATAATACAAATGAGTGGCATATCCTTACATAGTGTTACTTGCTAATGTAAGTATAAGGTGGTTGATTTTTACAGCAATGACATCAATATGTGACAGCTGTGACATATGTAAATTCATGTGTCATCTATCAAAATAGGCCTCATGCATCAAAGATTCACACATTCATACCTCTCAAGAGTAGTGATGGTCACCAAATGTCCTCATACTTTTGTACTTGTGAATCATTAAAGGAGAAGTTAGAAATTAATGACACACATTCCATTTTCAGACTTCATATCCTTCAGAAAAATCTTAAAAATACTGATGCAAAAACTGTTTGATTTTATCAACTGTCTCTGACTTTGTAAGACCAAAATATTTAAAAAGTATCCCTATTCTTCACCCTTTGTCAAACATTTTATGTCTTTGTCCACCTTTTTTGCTGTAGGAGTTTGGGAGGCATGTACACATTACAAAAACCTGTAAAAAAACAGTACAATTAGCAAAACAGCATCACAAACACAGATATTCTAAAGCACTACATCAGCTATGCACCCGGAGCATCAGACAGAAAGCTTATGTATCCCTGAACCCAAAAGATAGAAAACAAGGATATGACACAGTTATCATCACAGGCTCACTCTGTGTAATAGTTTAAATAGGTCAAAAGTCTACAACTGCATTCAAAAGAACACAAAACCTGTGCAAACATGCTGCACTGAATTATTTACTGTGGGGACAAATTTCTTCATTACAACTCATAGAAGTAAAACTCTCTCACAATAAACTACTCAACTCAAATAACTAAAACATATACCCACCAAAACTGTATGAAATGAATCAGACAAAGCACTTTTTTTTGCAGAGCAAGTATGGGGATGCTTCCTTGCTTATGTATGAAAACATGATGAAAGGATGAAAATTGCATATACAACTGTGATCTTATATACGCACATAGAGAGAGACAGAGGTTGTGGGCTGAAATAAGAGGTAAGGTGTTTACCTCACAGTCACAAGGTACAGAATTTGATTCTCACATTTGAAAGAGAAATTGGCTAGGCTTAAAAAGGTCCAGAAGGGCAACTAACCTGGTACTTACATATGAAAGACATCTATCTATCTAAAATAAATAAATAAATAAATACAATTGCCAGAAAATACTTGTATTCTGGCTGAGTGTGCTTCTCAGCTGATAAGTATATTTGTGGCACTTTTTAACTGTTCAGAGTTGAATGAAACAATAATTGAATTCAGTTCAGAATACAGTTTGAATAAATTGCATTTATTTAAACTGTATTTGCTCTAATATTGCTACACATTCAAGTGTGCTAGCTTGCACTGCACTTGAATTATTTTTAGTGATGTTTTAGCTGCTTTTCTGTAACAAAAAAAAATCTAAGCTTGTTTCCTGCCTTTCCTGTAACTAGTCTAGTCCAGATACAGATTTGATATAACAGGACTGTTTGTAAGCTTTTGAGCCCCCTAAGCCTTTCTGTGTTGGAGGGAAGCCTTCTAGCTTATCAGTGGGAGTGGTAAGCACTAGGTAGCCTATCTACCACAAGAGGAGTGGTTTCTGGCCTAGAAATTATAGTTTATTGGCCGTTTGGGCAGTTTTTTTCCATCTCTTTCAACTTTCTGATTTAAAAGTCCACATTTAAGCTTGTTTCCCACCTTTCCTGTAGCTAGTCTAGTCTGGATACAGATTTGCTGTATCCAGGACTGTTTGTAAGCTTCTGAGCCCCCCCAAGTCTTTCTGTGTTGGAGTGGCTTCTGGCCCAGAAATTGTAGTTTATTGGCCGTTTGGGCAGCTTTTCCATATCTTTCAACTTTCTGATTTAAAAGCCCACGTTTGTGCTTGTTTGCCACCTTTCCTGTAAATAGTCTATTCCAGATAGAGACTTGCTGTATCCAGGACTGTTTGTAAGCTTCTGACTGGTGCCAAAGTCTGCTCTTCAAAATTTTCCCTTAGATCTGCTAGTTCTCTCCTCTCCTGCACTTTTACTAGCTTATTAGTCTAGCACTTTACCAAACTTCTTGTAGCAATTATTGCAGCACACAGAAGTGCTACCAGCACTAAACATTCTACAAGGAAACAGCTCCAGTACTTATTATTAATGCCCACCTCTCCAGACATGTCTAAAGGTCAGTTCCCTGTGCTTTCTCCTATTAATCTGGTGAGCGTGGGCATTCTGAGACAATGTAGCAACTGCCTCATGTACACCAACAATTCTCTCCTCTTACCTCCCAACACTCAGATGTGTGAGAGATGCACTTATATATCCAAATTGGAAGCCACGCACTCTCCAGCCAAGATCGGAATAGCTGGTCAAGAGGAGAAGGTCAACACTTGCACCACACCACATGGAACACATAATCCTCCAGCACTGCCTTGACATAAAAATACAAACCACACATCCACCTTCATGGAGGCTCTCAATAAAAATCTACCCAAACAGCAGAAACCTCCAAGGCAGAAATGCACTCCACCGCTCCAACACAACACTAATCTTGAGAGACATAAATGTCCTAAACAGTGTGCTACTCAACCAAAGCCCCGAAGGCAAAACAGCAAGCCCAACACACTAGTCATATGTGACTCGATAGTGAGACACACTGATGTCCCACTCACTAGGTTGAATAAGGAGAAAGTAACAGTCAGCTGCCTGTCAGGTGCCAAGATCAACCACATAATGCATGCACTCAGGTCCCTCAATAACAGGTACAAATATGACTCTGTCATTGTACATGTGGGTTTGAATGACCTGAGATGTACCTCCCTGGACTGCATGAAAAGAGACATGGATGAGCTCTCGGATTATGTAGCCCAAGCAGGTATGACCCTAGCCCTGAGAAGCATCACCCAGAATGATACCACAGTACAAGCAGAATATGATTGATTTCAACAACTGGCTAAGTTTCTGGTGTCATTCTAAGGGAATCCAGTATCTGTCTGCCTGGGATGATTGACAGACCTCGATGCTTTGCCAGAGATGGCCTGTATTTGTCACCACTGGGCTTCCAGATACTGGCCAAGGCTCTTGCCACCCCTATTGTTCCTTTTTTAGGTGGTGTTCCAAAGACCAAATTACCACCATAACAGCTACAAACAAATGCAATCATGCTGCTCAATGCTAGCAGTCTAAATCTCAAAATTCACTCACTCAAAGCACTCCTTAAAATGGAGAACATTGACATTTACACTGTAACAGAGACCTGGTTCAAGGCAGTAGAAAGCACACCTGCGCTACCAGGCTATAACGCATTCCACACCTTTAGTTCCCAGAACTTGGACCGAAGCTCCAAAGACGGTGGGGTTTCCATATCCATAAAGGATGAACACACCTCCAGACTGGTAGCCCAAAATGCATCAGAGATACTTCAGATGCAGCTAACATTGGGTAAGACAGCAACTCAGGTCGTAGCCTACTATAAGTCCCCAACCATGTCCCAAGACTCACAGTCCATGTTCCTAAGAACCCTAGAGAATATTAGGGTCCAACCTAATACTCTCCTGCTGGGTGACTTCAACTACCCCTCCATTCAGTGGGAAAACTACTCATGTACGAATACACTTTTCCAATGTTTCCTGGAATTCATTAGTTCTAATGCCCTGGACCAGCTCATTTTTACCCAGACTAGAGGTAGCAACATTCTTGACCTGGACATTACTAACATGGGCGACTGCTGCTCTACACCAATAGTCAACTCCTCCCTGGTTAGAGCTGACCACAAACTAATCAACTTGGAAATCCACATCCCTCCCACCCAGCCACCCCCCTACAAAGGAAACCACCATGAAAAACGTCTCCAAAGCAAACTTTGGTCTCCTAAAAACAGAGGTAGCTAACTTCATGGCACCCATGCAAATGGAGAATAGTTGCATGACCGCCGAGTCATACACCAATGCACTGTACAAACACATACACAAATGCAGGGATCTTGCCATAGCCAATAGAACCAAGATGATCTCCTCCAAAAAAGGAAGCCAATCTGGTGGTTCACTGCCATAAACAAACTATACAACAGAAGGAGGAAACTAATGTGGAATAAGGTGAAGTCCCAAAACTGGAAAAACTCCTTTATCAGCCTCAATAAAAAGTTGAGATTCCTCATCAAATCCTCTAAAGCTAGCTATAAAAACAGAATTGCAGCACATAGTAAAGACAACCACAAGGCCTACTATAGTTATGTAAAGAATCTCCACGGCAATACCCAGATTTGCTCTGAGCTACTGCACAATGGTACCTCCTATACCGAGCCAACAGATATTGCCAATATACTGGCCTACAGATTCAGTGCCAACTGTACCCCTCTCTCCCCCTCAAAGGACCAATCACAATACCAGTAGATTGCCAGGCACCCAGTATTACTGTTGCACAGGGTAAAACAGCACTGGCTAAGTCCAAGAATACAGCCTCTATGGGACCTGAAAATATCCCTGGCTGTGTCCTACATGAACTACAGAGTGAACTGGCATCTCATCTGTGTGCCCTGTTCAATCACAGCCTCATCTCAGGCTTTGTCCCTACCAAATGGCGCACTGCTACTGTCATTCCACTTCACAAAGGAGGAGCGACTACAGACCCTGGGAACTATCATCCTATTAGCCTGACGAGTCTCATATGCAAAGCTATGGAACGTATCCTCATGGACCTAATAAACAAGGATATAGGGAACCTCCAAACTCTGGATCTCACACAGTTTTGCTTTGTGAAGGGTAGATCATGCCTGCTCAACTTGGTCGATTTCTTTGAGTCAGTCAACAGAGCTGTGAATGAAGGCACGGTAGTTCATAAAGCCTACCTTGATCTGGCCAAAGCCTTTGATACCATTCCCCACTCAGGAATCATAGAAAAACTCACTAAGCTAGGCATCAACCCCTCTATCACTAGTTGGGTTACAAAGTGGCTCACAGATAGAACCCACAGTGTAACTCCAAGTCAGACTGCCGACTAGTCATGAGTAGAGTCCCACACGGTTCAGTCCTGGGGCCTCTCCTGTTTGGTATCTACTTCTCTGAAGTCCAGGCCAACATGAAGGGACTCTGGCTGACAAAGTTGCAAGTTGGGAGGTATTATTAACTCCCAAAGTGATGTTGACATCCTACAGAATGGCCTCACTGAGACCAACGACTGGTGTCAGAACCATTGCCTTAAGCTCAATGCCACAAAATCTGTCATCATCCCCTTTCCGAAAATCCTGATTCCCATGAATTACCACATCGATGGTAGTCCACTGAACACAGAAGGTGTTATAAGAGATCTGGGAACACAGGAAGAAAGTGGCCTCTCTTTTGATCACCACATTGCCACTGTGGTCAGAAAGTCCTTCTATGCCACACATCTCATTACTAAGGGTTTTACATCCAGGAAGAAAGAGGTCATTGTCTCCCTCTATTCTACCCTCATTAGGCCAATCATCGAGTGCAATTCCCCATTTGATATGTGCCCCACTAGACACCTGCAACAACTTGAGATGCCTCAAAAGTACACCACAAAGAGGATCCTAGGTCTTAAACACTTGTCCTATATGGGCAGACTCAAAAAACTACAACTATTCTATGTCTCATATCGCCTACTTAGAGGCGATCTCTGATTGACTTACAAAGCCATGTCTGACCAAGCTCTGTTAGAAATGCTACATCTAAAGAAATCCATATCCCATGCTCCAGAGATCTCAACCTCATGACCACAATCAACAGAATGTACTGGAGGGACAGGTTCATAACCCAGAGACTGCCCATGCTATGGAATAGACTTCCCATACATGTTAAGCAGAACATCTCGCTGACCCTCTTCAAGAGAAATCTCGATCAGTGGATGGGAAATAGAAAAATCACCCTGGGGATAACTCCAGTTGCTCTACTTGACAGAGGCACTGGGAACTAAGGTTGAGTGGCACAATGTCAGGGTAATCCTATGGCTAGGCATGTAAAGGCCCCCATTAGCCTAGTACACACCTATGAACCTATGGATCCATCTATCTATCTATCTATCTATCTATCTATCTATCTATCTATCTATCTATCTATCTATCTACCTACCTATCTATCAATGTGTGTGTGTGTGTGTGTGTGTGTGTGTGTGTGTGTGTGTGTGTGTGTGTGTGTGTGTGTGTATGTGTGTGTGTGTGTGTGTGTGTGTGTGTGCGTGTCTTACACTGAATTTTTCAAGAGTGTACTTGTTTGAATTTGGAATATCAAATGAAAGAGATGTGTCAAAATGTGAGTTTGAATTAGCTTGGTAAGATAAGGGTGGTTTTTACTGTTAATTCTGATTCTTTTGGATATATATTGAAAGTAATGGCATTAAATGTGGGAGTGTATGTGTGAGTGTTTGCAGGAGAGGGTAAGAGTGAAAGATTATTAAGTGGATAGATTTTGTATTTGTTGATTAGAGTTAGAATGAGAGCAAGGTAAGGGATGAATTTGGTGTATGCATGTGTGCTGGTGCATATGTGTGTGTGTGTGTGTGTGTGTGTGTGTGTGTGTGTGTGTGTGTGTGTGTGTGTGTGTGTGTGTGTGTGTGTGTGTGTGTGTGTGTGTGTGTGTGTCTGTGTGTGTTTGTAACTTGTGTAGAAATAGCATTATGGAAGGGATTTTTCTAATGTAATGTGTAGAGAGCAGGGCAAAGGCACAGGTTAGCATATAGTAGTAAAGTGGTGCAGGACGGAGGTGTAGCATAACCTAGCACCTTGCCTTAGGCAAAACTCTTTATGTAACACTCACAATCACTATTCAGACAAAGTATGTCTGGAGTTGGTAGTAGTGTTTTTTGACTTAACAGAGAAAAAAATTCATTCCATTTCATTTTTTAATCAATCATTTCTGGGTCTATATTAAAATCGCAAAGAGGCATTACGTCAAATGCCTCTTCACCAACACATTTTCTTTTGTGTATTTTATAAGCTTGCCCATGCAGCCATATTTATCATCACTGCTTGCTTTCCATCTCTGGCTAGTTTCCTCTATGGTATGCCTACTAATATTACTTTAACTAGAATCAGTTCATTTAACATGTTTTTCTGCTTATACCTTATTCCAAATACAAAGAATTCTCAAGAGTGTATAATGTTCTTTGTGTAAATCTGTTTCTGTAGTATCTTAAACTGTAAGCACCAATATTGCCCTTACACATTCTCAAAACATTAGTCAGTCCCAGAATGTTTACATCTTTGGCGGTAATTGAAATATGATTTGCGTTCTTCTCTAAAGTGTTTCACTGGTGTTGAGTATTATCTATGGATTATTCTATCCTGACATATTTGTTCCAGATAGTATTCTATTTTTTAAGTTTCTACACTTATTCAAAAACCTTTTCCAAGTCAAGTTTGGACAACATAATACACACTTTTTTTCCATAAACCTTGAGTGTCTTTCTCTTGTCCTTGCCTTTGCTTTTCTAATAAAACTAGACAAATATTTCTGTATCTTTCCTTTTTTATTATGGCACATTTTTATTGTGGCTTAAATCTGGTACCATGATTTAAAAGTTTCCTAACCTTATGGCAGTATATGTTGTTTATTTTTAGATGAGGTATCACTGACTATGTATGTTCAGCCTTGCCTGTATACATTCAAAGTCTTTTATCATACTCAATTGCAGTTCCTATATTCCTAAAAAATATCTGCTCCTATGTCCTCATGGCCACATATTTCCAAATAGGACTGTCTTTCTGATATAGTGCATATTTTATGTTGCTAGTTTCCCATGTGCCAGCCTTGGTATAGTCCTCACAAATGATACTGCCCTTTTGATTAGACCCATATTCCATTACTACTGTCAATATCCTGGAGCTACATTTATCTTTATATATCCAATATAAGCTTCTCCCATTGTTTTTTCCATCATTATTAGTCTTATTAGTTGACCTGTCTTGAATGACAGCCAATATTATTACAATTTAGTAATCCTGGCTCTCAATATAGGATTGCATTATGGACCTTGTATTTAGCAATACACCTCCTCTTGTTACCCGGGATTAAATGTTCAGTGATATCCTATATCTCCTATGTTAATGGGTATCCACTGGAATAGTAATGTTTTTAAAATAAGTATATGTGGTAATGCCATTTTTAAATAGCTGCTGTTTCCCTGTTTGAGTGAAATTGTTGCTATCATGGTTTGGACACATTCTGTATGGATGTTAAGTTTCTAAATATTGTATCACATAAGTTAGTACCTACAACTTATTAGCTATAGCAAGGTCTTTTTATTAATTGTCCCATATCCACCTTTCATCTTGACTATGTGCACCAAGAGGGTTTTGAATTCATTGCAATGGAGTCCAGATATGAAGTCAGATTTCCAAAATATTTCCATTACTGGTAAAAGTCTTTCATCAGTATGTTCCTCCACCAATATGCAATCATCCACAAATGTAAGGAACATGCTTTTCCTTCTTCTTTTATCATCTTTTTTCCCCAGCAATTTCTTAACTGCATAGGTAAGTATTATTATAATAAACATACCTGGGAAAAAGTGGCATCTCTTTCTTGCATCCCTTTTAATTTTACCACACCAGATACCTATCCATTAAATAAAATATGAGATATTTCATATAAAGTCTTTATCCAGGTTTGAATATTAAACCCAAATCACAACAACTCTACTGCTGTTTTGATAAAGTCCCAGTTATTCAATTCAAATGCTATTCTGATATCAAAGAGCACTAATGTATCTTCTGTGCTTGTGTTGGCATAGATGCCCATAACTTATGCTGGGGCCAGCTAGTTATTTGAAATTTGGCATCCTTTCTAAAAGCCCTTCTGTACTGCACTTACAATTTTTGCTAGCACTTTATGTAACCTATTTACAAGTGCTTTTGTCAAGATATTATAGTATCTGTGCTTATCAGAGAAATAGGCAAACGTTGTCATGTTTATTGAATCTTCATCAGCCTTTGCTAGTAATAACTTTCTTGGTTTATTCATAGAAAGAAGTAGGTAAAAGCCTGAAGAATTCATTAATTTTAAGCTGTATTTCCTCTTTCAGATTTACAGTACTTGGCTTCATGGTCAATGCAAGCAGCAACTTTGCTGGCTTTTAGCTATGTTGTTTTTTCACTTCCTTTGGTGTATTTCCCTCCTACAGTACCATGGTTGTAGATGTTCACCCATTCATTCATATCCTCTACATATCTTGGGATATTAGTGTATAATTATTCTAAAACATTTTTCAGTTCACCTTTACTGTCTGTTTCAATAGATGTTAATATTTTTCCTTTACATCTGCTGTCTTTCATAGATCTCTTTTGCCATTTCTCCTTGAATTTCAAAACTTTAAATGTCCATGTTTTTCCCTACTAAACCCCCAGGTGTCCCCGGTCCTTATTATGCCTGCTTCTGCTTGTGTTATTTCTGGGATCTCATTTGTTATGTTTAATGCTGACTACTGTTTCCTTCTCGTTTCTTTCAGTTTTGTTTTGTTTTTGCTTCTACTGTATAGTTAAGTTCCATAGTGCCATTTCTTTTTGCTTAAGCATGCTGTCTCTTATTTCCTGTTCTGGCCCTCATCTGCCATTAGTTCTGCAAACATTGCTACCTTTGTTCTATCTCACCACAGTAAGCTCTTTTCTTCCTCCCTTCAATTATTCTTGTCTCCGACATTGTGTACAATCTGCCTTTGTCAGCTCCTTTGCCTCAGTGCTTTGTTACCTATAATATTTCCATCTCCTTGTCTGCCTTTTATTTATGTGATGTGTTTAAAAGAGTTGCATTGCTCATTGCATAGTCTGAGATCCCCGTCACTCAAATCTCCATACCTAGTAGTTTCACTAATTGATATTCCTTCATGTCCATCTGACCAGTTTATTGATGCTCATTGAAAAGATGGAGTCTACAGTTCCCTTGTGTTTGTGTTTCCATGTATCTACTTACTCCTAAAATTCCATTTTTATCTAGTTCTTCTTGTTAACAATGCTCATTACTTCAAAACAATATATTTTTCTAGGACTTAATATGAAATTAAAGTCTTTTATAAGTAAAACATAATTTGTTTCATCATGTTTATCTCACTATTTAATGAAGTGAGAAAAGAAAGTGGGATCATTTTGATTTGTGATGTATAAATTCCTAGTCATCCAGCTATGTGAATTAATCCAACTCTTGCACATTAACAATCTTCCTATTTCGTCAGTAAAAACGTTTTGTGATGATCTGATGGCATGCCTCTCAACTGTCCACTTTTTTGCAGATGTCCAGATTTTTGCCGCATATTTTTGGTCTATATCTCTAAAAATTGTGGTTTTCTGGCAAATCACTGGCAAATCGTTGAGGACTGAAGTCAGAAAATAATGACAAAAATCTGAATTTTGGACTTCATATCCTTTATAAAAAGGTATGCTAATGCAAAACATGTTAATCAACTTTCTAAGTTTGTAAGACCAGTATTAAAAAAGTGTCCCTATTTTTGGGTCTTTGCCCCTCATTATTAATGGCTGTGTCCACATTTCTTCCTCCAAGAGATTGAGAGGTATATCTGAAGGACATTTCTAAACAGAATGGAAATTTCACTTTTCCCTTCACACATTTTATGGTCAGCAATAATTAATCTGAATATTGTATTCTTTAATGTTTGTGTATCTATTACTTTTAGTTTTATTTCATAGAAACACGCTATCAGATTACCTACTTTGCTCAGTCTTTGCATTATCTACTTCCTACTTAATGGATGTGTTCTACCTATGGGTTCTTTGTTTGTGCCATGAAGAAGTCAGTGGTGCAAACATCAGATAGGAAGCTTACATTCTGTAAAAGATGTGCAGTACCTTCAGCATTTAACCAAATGATAAATAGTTTGAATGTTCTGTTATCGTGCCACATCCATAGTGTTATACCTCCCTCTACCTATTCATGTGTAAATTATAGCATCCATGCAAAACTCTAATATAATCTTTTATTGCCAGAGAATGTGTTAAATATATTTCCAGTATTTACCATGTGTACAATCACATTTTAATTTAATTATATAGTCTAAATGCTGTTCACCTGCAATGCAGTTATGCATAGTCATTTTGAGTGCTGTGTGTATTGCATAGGTGTTGTTATATGCTATAGTGTATGCCTGCTTGATGATTGTATTTGTAGTGTCACAAACTTATGGTGCTGACATTGTTTTTAGGCATCCACATCATCAGATGGCTGGTGTATGTACATGACACTGATACAGTGGCAGTGTATTTTACAATGGTTAACGCTTACCTGTTTTGGTGATGGTCAGGTTCTTATTGTATATTTATTTGTAAAACAATTCACAAGGCTTACTGATATTACTTTGTGTTTGTTCCTGCCTCATTGGCATCTCTTTCTCCTTTTGTTGATTAAAAAAAAATCTAGCTTTTGTACTGCATGTTAGGCACATTATTGTAATGTTTATGTAAACTTTATTCTCAGGCCTTTTGTAAATTTCGAATGTTCTCATGTAAAGCACATTATTGTATTGTATTGCTTGCATATAACTTCATTGTCAGATGTTTTTCTTTATGTAACTTTGTAATAACTGTCTGGAGCTTTTCTCCTCAGTCGCCACCGAAAATGGGCCACCGGCTTATTTGGACTAACCCGGTTAATAAATGACAAATAAATAAATAAGTAAATAAAATGTAGTTGTGGAATCACAATATATATAAAGCATTGTATGTTTGAACTGAATGTTTGTTGCTTGTAAGTGAACTGGCTTGTGTGAGAACAGTATAGGCTATTATCTACTACAGCTTAATATCTGGTGCACTGCATGACAGCCACTGTCTGTCATCTATTGTGTGTTCAGAACCAGTAAGAGATATTTTTGCTATTTTCACTGTCAGTTACATTTATCCCATGATCACTGTAAGGATAACTGACAATCATTATTTTATTGATGCTTTGCCAGGTCAATATAATATTTCATCTGTGCACATACTGTCACACAAGTGGACATATCTGCATGTATTATTTCACTGAACCTAAATCAACAAGCATATTATTCAGTCACATTTCATATGAGTGCAGCATTGTTGGTGCTCTTATTAATGTTTCCAATATTTCACTGAGGTATGCCTCGTTGCTCTATACGTCCATATGCCATTCCCATGAATTTTTAGGGTCTATATTACGTGATCGAATGCTTAGGTAAGTGAACTCCTAAACACTGACCACATAATATCAAACCCCACAACAGCGAACCACTCCAGGAAATGGAGCTGTCAGCGACCAAAAAAAAAAAGAAAGTTTACAGCCAAACTAAGTGGGGTCTTTACCCATCACACCCCCTCTAACTATATATACCAAACTTTGAAATTGCTCCACAGTGGAGAAAACAGCAAAATACAGCGAACGGCCAAGGGGAATTTTTCCCTGCATTAATTTTGCCATTCGCTGTTTTTTGCCTTTGATATTATGTTGTCGATGTTTAGGTGTTCGCTCACCTAAGCATTCAACCACTTAATATAGACCCAATTTTTATATAGTGAGGTAAGCAATATATTCAGCTGATTTTCACTTTTGCACATAGTTTCCCATATCATGTCACACTATGGTAGTGCTCTGATAGTCTGAGGTCCTACGTGAGTGCCATGACTGTGCGAAATGTGCAAAATGTCACCTGCATATGTGTAATACTAAGAAATGCTCTCACTGTGTATTCATACCATACACTTTGGAGACCACATCAATCAACTGTTTCCTTTGAGTCCTGCTTGTGTTCTCATTTCTGTTATAGTGACTAAGTTTGTGCACTTGGGAAGTTGTGCTACAGTTAGAGTAGTGCATTCATGTGTAATTCATCTCAGTGTTCTGCATGGTCTGTGCACACACATTTCCTTTTTGTGCTGTAAAGTCATACTATATATGCACCCGTGTTAATGACAATGCTTTGTTTATGATTTTTTTTCTCTTACCTGCATTGAGTTACTTTCTGAACTACTATGCACATCATAATGTAATGGCACTATTGTGATTCTTTAAATACTACAGAGACACATGCCCTAGTATTTGCAATTGTCGTGTCTGTGGCACACTTTTGCATGACTCGCATTGCCCTACATTTCTAAGCATTCAATTACATTAATGTGTGCCATGTTAAAGGTGTATTTAAGATTCACATGACTGTTAGGCTATATTTTCTGAGTGCAACTAGCACCTACTTACATTTATCTCTACACAACAGTGTCACTTTGTCACATAAGGCATTCACATGTAATACACATTGTAGCATATCTTCCTATGGCCCTAGTTTGCTATCTATGTTGTGCATGTCTGCTCATCCACACTGTGATGGGAGATATTTTCCTGCACATGCATTCCTGGATTTCCCTTCCTACAGGTGAAAATGTTTTTTTTTTTTTTTGTCTCATCTGTTTTCTTGGGTATGCATGACAGTACATATGGATTATCCATTCCTACTATTTCTGATTTGTTGATGCACTTATGTTTCTGGTGTGGTTTGTATTGTTGTACATAACTGTGTTGTGTGTCTACTTTGCATGCACATATGCCTTATTTTAGTTACATTTGCATCTGAGACACATTTACTATTTTCTGCAGCATATGAGCCAGAATTAAGCTGATTGTCCTCAGTGCTTTCCCATTGTGCTTTTCTGCAACACAGTGCTCCTTACTCCCTATAAGCATGCTTTACAATGGAAGCTGTGCATTATACAAAAGGTTTGTACATGACTAGTGTAATTCCCACATAGACATCATGGCCCATATGATGCAGGTATATGTTTATTCTGGTGTGATGTGTGAGTGGACATCTTTGTGACAGTGCCAAGCCTGACGCTGTAGGTGTAGCTTGCATGCCCATATGTAGGTGACCTTGTGTGCACCACAATCTCACTTGAGTTCAATGCACATTCCCCTGATTTTGTGGTGTTTAACATCAGTGATGTGTCCAGTATTTGCCAGTATCATCATATGCATAAAGCAGTAGAGACATACTATTGTGTGTACTGCTGTAGGACAAGTTAGTGTAGCAGTTCAGCAATGAACATGTTGCGCATGCTGCATGCATGACGATTATTCAAATGTGTCCTTCATCATTTTAGTAGTCTATTTGTGATGTTTATGGTGCCCAGGCTGTAAAGCCTCTTTTATGATGCAGAAATGCTTTGCTGTTCACTTGACAGGACAACAGCAATATCTCATGGAAGTTCTAGGAGTGGTATGTGACCTAGTAGACAGATGCTGGTTTTCCTATTGTGTCGCTGGTGGTTCTTTCCTGACATCTGCTCCTATAAATCAACATTTGTGTGGATTTCTGTACACTGGGGACTACTGTGCCATTTCTGGAAATTTCCAGAGTTGTCAGCTGAGTGTATGGTTGCAGCTCTATGTGTATCTGTGCTTCTCCATTTGCAGAGATACGGCTCCCCATCACATGCATGCACTCATTCATGGTCCCCTTGAGAGGTGGCAACACAGTGGCAATATCACATCAATGATGTTGTCTGCATTGGTATATTCATAGTTTATGTATTTTGCATGGTGGATTATGTTTAGCCTGCATACTTGCAGTGTTTTCTTAGCTTCCTATACATGACTCCTCCTGTGCAATCTGTTTGTTTATTGCCTGTGTCCCACATCCTGCCCCTTTTGTATCGTACCACCATGAGTCTGTTAAGTGGTGTCTTTTCTGTTAGTGTTTCTTACTTAACCCATGTCTCTTCTTCCATTTCAAACAATTAACTTAATACTTTTTCTTTAAAAAAATTAAAATGGAGACATTCCCCACAAAAAAAAAAGAACATGTCTCTCTGCCCCTCCTGCTAACCATTCTTTCCTCTGTTCTATCATGTGAGTCCTGCTTTCTTCACTCATCCAAATTCTCCTCTCCCCTCTACCCCAATCCTTGAGGTGTGCCTATTACATCTGTTCTCTGAACACATGCCACTCCACACTCCATGTTTTTGATATGCGGTTTGCTAGATGCCACATCACAGATGTTTTTTATGCCATGCACTATCAGTCAGAATCCACAAAATTAAGAGGGCATATCAAATTATATTCTTGTTTATTTCTATCCTATTGACTTATATGCATATTGCTTGCTATATGAACAATTTGTAGTGAATAACAATAGTTGTGTTGATTTTACTATATCTTTCCTGATTTCTCTTCTGTTCAGTGGATGCAGTATGCTTAAATAGTAATTGTATACCAGTGGAGATGCACAAGCCAGTGCATTTCTTTGTGCCGGTTCCAAGCCCAGATAAATGGGGAGGGTTGTGTCAGGAAGGGCATCCGGTGTAAAATTTTGCCAAATCATACATGCAGACAACAGTACAGAAATACATACCGGATCGGTCGAGGCCCGGGTTAACAACAACTGTCACCAGTACTGTTGGCGAACAGGGTGCTGGCAGAAATTGGGCTAATGTTGGCCAAAGGAGGAGAAGTAGGGGAAGGCATGCCCGAAGGCAGGTAAAGGCTAGGACTGTGATAGTGAGGGTCGGAACTTTGAATGTTGGCAGTATGACTGGTATAGGGAGAGAGCTAGCTGATATGATGGACCAGATGGAAGAGGAGCAAGGTTAGGTGTATTGGAGGCGGTTGCAAATTGTTTATCATGGTGTGGATGGAAGGAGAAATGGCGTAGGCATTATCCTGAAGGAACAGTATGCTAAGAGTGTTTTGAAGGTGAAAAGAGTGTCAGATAGAGTGATGTTTATGAAGCTGGAAATTGATGGTGTAATGATGAATGTTATTAGTGCATATGCTCTACAAGTTGGGTGTGCGATGGATGAGAAAGAAAAATTTTGGAGTGAGTTGGATGAAGTGGTGATGACTGTAACCAAGGGTGAGAGACTGGTGATTGGAGCAGATTTCAATAGGCATGTTGGGGAAGGGAACAGAGGGGATGAGGAAGTGATGGGTAGGTATGGTGTTAAGCAAAGGAATGTAGAAGGTCAGATGGTAGTGGGTTTTGCAAAAAGGTCGGACATGGCTGTGATGAATATGTATTTTAACAAGCGGGAGGAGCATAGGGTGACATACAAGAGTGGAAGAAGATGCACACAGGTGGATTATATCTTATTTAGAAGGGCCAGACTGAAGGAGATTGGAGACTGTAAAGTGATAGCAGGGGAAAGTGTAGCTAGGCAGCATAGGATGGTGGTTTGTAGGATGACAATGGTGATCAAGAAGAGGAGGATGAGTGTGAGGGCAGCACCAAGGATCAAATGGTAGAAATTGAAAAAGGGTAATTGTGAGGTGATGTTCAGGGAAGAGCCAGGCACTGAGTGGCAGTGAAGAGTTACCGAATAGTTGGGTAACTACAGCAGAGCTAGTAAGAGAGATGGCTAGAAAGGTGCTTGGTGTGACATCTGGAAAGAGGAAGAAGGACAAGGAGACCTGGTGGTGGAATGAAGAAGAACAGAGGGACCGAGCTAGTAAAGATGTGCAGCAGGTAAGGGTGGTAAAGGATAATGAGGGAAACGTACTCACAAGTGAGGAGAGTGTGTTGAGCAGATGGAAAGAGTACTTTGAGGGGTTGATGAATAAAGAGAATGAGAGGGAGAGAAGGTGGGATGATGTGTGGATAGTGAATCATGAAGTGCAGTGGATTAGCAAGGAGGAGGTAAGGATAGCTATGAAGAGGGTGAAGAACGGAAAGGCTGTTGGTCCAGATGACATACCTGTGGGAGCATAGAGGTGTTTTGGTGAAATGGCAGTGGAGTTTTTGACTAGATTGTTTAATGAAATCTTAGAAAGTGAGAGGATGCCTAAGGAATGGAGAAAAAGTGGTTTGGTACCGATTTTTTTTTTTTTTTGTGCAGAGCTGTAGTAACTACAGAGGGATTAAACTGATCAGTCACAGCATGAAGTTATGGGAAAGAGTAGTGGAAGCTAGGTTAAGAAGGGAGGTGATGATTAGTGATCATCAGTATGGTTTCATGCCAGGAAAGAGCACTACAGATGCGATGTTTACTCTGAAAGTGTTGATGGAGAAGTACAGAGAAGGTCAGAGGGAGTTGCATTGTGTCTTTGTGGATTTAGAGAAAGCATATGACAATGGTGCCTAGAGAGGAGTTGTGGTATTGTATGAGGAAGTCAAGAGTGTCAGAGAAGTATGTAAGAGTGGTACAGGATATGTACAAGGGTAGTGTGACAGCGGTGATGTCTGTGGTGGGAGTGACGGATGCGTTTAAGGTGGCGGCGGGATTACATCAAGGATCAGCTCTGAGCCCTTTCTTATTTGCAGTGGTGATGGACAGGTTGTCAGACGAGATCAGACAGAAGTCTCCGTGGACTATGATGTTTGCAGATGACATTGTGATCTGTAGTGAGAGTAGGGAACAGGTGGAGGAGACCCTGGAGAGGTGGAGATATGCTCTAGAGAGAACAGGAATGAAGGTCAGCAGGGCTAAGACAGAATATATGTGTGTGAATGAGAGGGAGGATAGAGGAATGGTGAAGATGCATGGAGTAGAGGTGGGGAAGGTGGATGAGTTTAAGTACTTGGGATCAACAGTTCAGAGTAATGGTGAGTGTGGAAGAGAGTTGAAGAAGAGAGTACAGGCAGGATGGAGTGGGTGGAGAAGAGTGTCAGGAGTGATTTGTGACAGACGAGTACCAGTAAGAGTGAAAGGGAAGGTCTACAAGAGGGTAGTGAGACCAGCTATGTTATATCGGTTGGACAGTGGCATTGACAAAAAGGCAGGAGTCAAAGCTTGACGTGGCAGAGTTGAAGATATTAAGATTTGCACTGGGTGTGACGAGGATGGACAGGATTAGGAATAAGTATATTAGAGGGTCAGCCCAGGTTGGAAGGTTTGGAGACAAAGCCAGAGAGGCAAGATTACGTTGGTTTGGACATGTGCTGAGGAGGGATGCAGAGTATATTGGGAAAAAGATGCTAAGGATGAAGCTGCCAGGCAACAGGAAATGAGGAAGGCCTAAGATAAGGTTTATGGATGTGGTGAGAGAGGACATGCAGGCGGTTGGTGTAACAGATCAAGATGCAGAGGACAAGAAGAAATGGAAACAGTTGATCTTCTGTGGTGACCCCTAGCAGGAGCAACCGAAAGAAGAAGAAGATATCAGATCATATTTACATTTTATTTTGAGTAATGGAGATTTTGTGTTATACTCATTGCATTCTTCTGGCTTGTACATATCTTTCCAAATATGGCATTATGTTTTTTTTCTGTTTTCCAATGAAACATACTGCAGGGATTTTCCATTGTTAAATCTCATTATTTTCTAGATATTCACGTTCTGGATTTTGTTAACTATGGATGAGGCTTGGCTCCAATTTCCAATGGCTTGAGTAGAAATGTATTTTTGTCCATTAATTTATGTGACTGTATTACTTTTGGTGTTATTAAATGCTAAAGAATGCAGTTGAGTATTTAGGTTCATTTCCCATGAATTTTTTTCTAACAATTTCTTATTTTATTTCTTTATACAGCATTTATTTTTCTAGCATGGAGTAGAAGTGTTTTTTTTTTTTTCAGATTCTCATGTGTCTGTCAATGCAGGAAATGCCTGTCAATGCAGGAAATCACCTCTTCCTCTTTTAGTACTATATTAGCTTTCCCCTTCCAGAAATGAATAACTGCTTGGTATGTCATCCTTGCTTATCTCAAGTCTTGGATAAGTTGTATGTACTTCAGTCATTTTTATCTTTTTTCTGAATGCATCTTTATAGATGTAATCAGTAAATTTATATTGATGTTTACCATGTGGAACTCAGCAGTGTTGTCTGCTGTTGTCAATAACTCAGTTTCTTTTTCCTGCTGACTGCATCACCATAAGTACATGCCTTTTTCCTATTGATCTGTGCAATGACTCAAACTGTATCTCCTTTCAATTTTTGGATTTCATTATTTTGGTAAATATCACTTTGGAAACCAACTGTTTGCCTGCAGCCAGTTGATCAGTGCTGAGTACATTGTCATGGAAAGGTTGTCAGCATCATGTAATGGCACTGAAACTAGAATTAGAATGAGAGGAGAGTGTTGCATTTTCTGCCATTTTCTCCCTGCTCTCCAAGACTTTATATTCATAGAGGTGACACGCTTGCTCACACAACATACACAAACACACACACACACACACTTGTGTATGTATGTGCATAGTTTAGAGGTCTGCTGGGATTGATCCCATGGGTCTTGCAAAAATTGTTTTTGTTTTTGTTTTTGCATTGATGCTGTCACTGCTTTGAATAGCGACTTCTCAAGATTTTACATGTTTTTGACTGAATAATTAAATGTGAACCTTCAAAAGTCTCCCTTACCTCTTGGTCTAAAACACATTTAGGAATACCTGGAATCCCCACATTCACCATTCTTGATCTAGTTTCCAAGTCAGATATTTTTCTTTTACTTTTGTTCCATCTGGTTGGAATGCAATCAAATGAAAGATCCATTTTTCTTCAAATATAACCAACTTTAATCTTCATTAATTAAGTAGGATCTCATTCTTTTCTGCAATGCCTTTTTGAAGTTTCTTAATCCCTCTAACACTTCTTTTCAATTAATTTTTTTCTAGTCACTCAGAAATTGTGATTATGCTGCTAATGTTACTTGACAGACCATGCCTGAAGCCTCTTATGTCTATTTGCATTTATAAAGGATAGTACCATACTAAAACCTAAGGTTCAAGGCTGCAAGTTGCTCATGCATAATGACAGAGAGGTGAACGGCATCATCACTCTCCCTGGGATTCAATAAACTCCCTGTGGGCTCTGCATGAAACTAACACAGAGTTTACATGTTTGCACAGTGTGAGCGGCGAGCGGCAGCACGCACCACCACACAATGCATAATCATGCTGTGTGGCATGTCTAAACTAGGTTTCATGGCTGGCAACAGTGTTGCTGGCCAGAAAACTGTGTAAGTGAACACAGATAGAAATACTGTTGAAAACAGAGCATGCACTGTTCATGGTTTGGAGTAGAATGCCACAATGATCAGAAGAGCTTCACAGACAGCTTTCAATCTATTAGTTCAATACATCTGCATAAAGGCCAACATAATGCAGGGACAATTAACCAGAAATAGGGACATATTTGCCATAGCTGTGTCATAGAAATGTGGTAGAATGAAACTCAGACATACCTGTCAACCTGTTAGAGCAAGAAATCTGGACAAAGCCATAAATAATGGTGGGACAAAGGCCCTAAAACAGGGACAGATTTTAATATTGCTCTTACAGACTTAGAAAGTTGATAGAATAATACATTTTACAGCAGCATGAACTTACTGAAGAGCATGACGTTTGAAACTCAAATGTCTGTCATTATTTTCTGAGCTCAATCCACAATGACATGTCGATGATTTGCCAGAAAACTAAAATTTTATAAGGAAAAGGTCAAAAATATGAGACAAAAACTGGACATTTGGAAAAAATTAGGATAGTTGAGAGGACTGAACTCACATGTGTGTAATATTGAATCACATCAGTCCTGAGACCATCTCAGCGATCTAGCAGAAAGACACAAATTTGATAAGGAGCACATCTGGACATCCTGAAAATATCTGGACAGCTGAGAGATATGAATGCGAAGTATATGGTCCAAACAAAGTACAGAGCAGTGTATCTACAGTGCAGATTATTGTGAAATCCTATTCCTGGCATTCTGTACTGAAGTTGTGTAAGTGATTTGTAACAGTACATGGACTGTCATGTAAAATGAACACTCAGAGAAAGTGCGTCTATTGAATAGGAACTTACAGATGAATCATAGGAATGAACACAGTGAAAGAGGACAGGTGGACTAACCTAATGTAGCAGCAGATGAGGGTATGTCAATGGAAGATGGTTGTAGTAGCAACACCAATCACATATCAATATGGTACAGTAGGGACTGCACAGTGAAAATGTGTTTTATGTGACTGTCACACAAGGTGACATACAAATGGGGAGGATGGCCATGTGAGATAAGCATCTTTACATAAACAATGCAGAGGACATTTGTCTGGGATGTTATATACACTTGGGGTAGGGTGCATATTGTGAACCTCTGCAAACTGATATGCCTGAGTATGAGTGCAATCTCATATGCGGTCTCCAGCAAGTAGGACATGGGTAAAGGCTCATTGAAAACATTAAAATAATTAACCACAGTCATGAACAATATCAGAGCAATACCACCCATAATCCCATGCTTCTGTTATAATATATGTGATTTACAGTGATAAGAGATGAGTCTGCACAAACACACTTGAACAACTATTATGATGCATCCACACTCTATGAGGGTAACCACACTGTCCTGGCACTGTAACATCTGCTGGAGATGTTAGGAGTGACACTGCTATACCTGTAAGTGACATTATGATCAATACAGGATAGTTGATTGGTATGCATGGCATATATATATATATATATATATATATATATATATATATATATAGAGAGAGAGAGAGAGAGAGAGCACAATCTACACTGTTACAAATGATATACATGCCATTAATGTTGTCAAACACCTATGTATGTAGTGTGTGCATCAGCAGAACAGGTAGCACACATGCATTTGGTGTAACAACTTAATGGGCATTCCTCATCATCAGACAGCCATTTATATTACACAAAATAAATACATAGGTATGACCAATAAGCTGTATGATAACTCACTGTGACAAAATGGTAAACTTCAGTTACACATCACTGGAAGATGTGTAGGGAGGTATATGAAGAAGGGTGCATTGTACTCAGTTATTGGTGTGATGAAGTCTGGGAACAATGAAGGTATTATGGCCTCTGATGTGGATGTCCTTCACATACCTAGAACTTGTGTTACATTCAAGGGAGTATTCAGCACTGTGACCACATGCTGGTGGACGTTCCACTTTCTACATGGGTCACATACCTATTGGTCTGATTATAGGATATGATGTCCACATAATACTTCTGTAGTGTGTTTGTTTTCCTGACTTAAAACAAAAACCCCATGTTTTCTTGTCATTGCAGGTTTTGTCATGGCTGTGGCAGCAATTTTTGGTATGTGTTGACACTGTCTGCATTATACTAATATCACAGTTGGAGTCAATGATTGCTCACACTCTGTAGGCTTTCAGGCAGCTGTTTGGACACAGGATGTGTATGTCATCTATGATGTCAATCACTTAAATAATGGACAGGAAAGGGCACATCAGACAGCCCTGATGTACGGAACTGATCAGTGGACCCAAGATAGAGGTCATGTCACACATTTCAGCATATTGAGATACCATGTATGTGATAGCTGTTTATTGCCACATATGACAATGTTGATTAAATACCTTGGTGTGGATTTGCGTCAAATGTCTTGACCTGGTCAAGTTCCACAAGATGATACTGTAGTCATCATGCATGCCCTCAATGGCTTCTTTGAGGACATCTATTAGATATAACAGACATGATGTAGCATTAATAAATTACTAGTGTTCGTTTAGAAGATGTCCATGATGGCATGTTGGTCTACCTCACAGTTGAGGAGAGTCAGGATGTCTCTATACATGCATACATCAGGTGCTATCCCCAGATGTATTTTGATGTACACCCTTCTATAGAAACATAGCCCATGTAGAGGGTCTGTTGAAGTGTGTATTCATATATATCAGAAAGTTGTATGTCCTGAGTCAAGCCATAGGTGATATGTGATGTCACAGCCCATTGATTCCATGTGATAAGCCTGGATAAAGGTTAAGATGGTGCATACTGTCTATTGTGATCTGGGCTAGGATTTTGACACAATCTCCCATGCAGGTATCATTGAGAAACCCTCCCAGCTGGGAGTTAAGCCTTATGTCACTAGATGGGCAACCAATTGGCTCACAGATAGAACACATACTGTGAACATTTGTGAATCAACCTATACCAGTAGCGCTGTCACCACTGGCAAACCCCAGGAATCTGTGCTTGGCCCTAAACTGTTTGGCCTCTATTTCTTGACAGTTCAAGCTAAAGTATGTGGCCTTTGGCTTACCAAGTTTGCTAATTCTTGCATATTGAATGTAATCATGGAGTCCACCAATGATGATAACATAGTACAAGAGGAGGTAACACAGACAAATGATTTGTGACAAAGGCAAACTATTGATGAATAAATGCAGAAATGTGTCTTTTTTTATGTTGTCCATCTGAAAAGTGGAATTACCTGTTAATCACAACACCAACAATGGTCCTGCTATGTTGAAACCCAGTGATGCAATCACTGGGAACACATGTAGATAGCAATCTGAATATCAACCACCAAGGTTCTACACTGGTATTAAAAGCCTATGATGTGTACATCATAAGTCATGCCATCATATTCATATCTTAGGATTGTATGACAGCACTGTACTCAAACCTCATTAGAACACTAATACAGTATAATGCTCTCTTTTGCATATACTTCACCAGCCACATTTAGCTGCTGGAGAAACCACAGGGCCTACAAACCATGCCATGATGCATTGGGATAGATTAAAAGGCATGTTACTGTAATATGTCTCACATAAGATGAGGTGAGTTCTGCCCGGCCTTCAGGTCTTCAGTTTCTGACCCTGCCCTAGTGAAATTACTGCATATCACAAATCTAATAGAGCTAATGAAATCAGCAGTGTCTGTTGAGGAGAATATACTAACAACAGTTTCCTACATACTGGTGTGAAATACTCTTTGTAATGTCAAGCAAGAGAACATGCACACATTTGACTGCAGTGAGAATAGAACCCCTAGCTATCTAAGTGCACAGACTACAGAACACAATACTTTACATGAGTGCCATGGTGCAAATCTGACTTGGAGTGTCAGACAACACTTAATAGCTGATGACATCATCAGTGTATGTTGAGGATGATATTGTAATAAGTGCATGTGTCCCACATGCTGGTGTAAAATGTTCCCTGTAATGTCAAGTAAGAGTGCATCCATGCACACATACACACACACACACACACACACACACACACACACACACACACACACACACACACACACACAGTTGACTGAAGTGAGAATAGAACCCTTACCTAAGTACACAGACTACAGAACACAGTACTGTACACAAGTGCCACAGCACAAGTCTGACTTTTACAAGAGTGAAGGTCAGCTTATAGTAGATGACATCAGCAAGCCATGTGGGAGAGAAGAAGTTGAGAGGCCTTCATGAAATAGACGTGTAGGCATGTGCAAGTATCAAAATGCTCTCAATCCATGGCATTGGAGCAGTAACTGTAGGATACACACTTCTGGTCTATAGTCTAGATACATACACACCCAGTTGACTGCAGTGAGAATAGAACCTTACCTATCTAAGTACACAGACTTCAAAATACAGTATTTTCCACAAGCACCATGGCACAAGTCTGATTTTTACAAGACTGCTAGTCAACTTATTGTAGATGGCATCAGCAGGCCATATGGGAGACAAGATGTTGGGAGGCATGCATAGATTCAGAGATTCATAGGAGGCTACTAGCCTAATGGCCCTAAGGTGTTTACAAGCCTAACTATGTAAAAACAAAAGTACCCTTATTGAGCATGGTTATATGGTCATTGTTAGCAGAGAGAATTTGTGAGCAGCACCAAATAGCACTGTCCATGAGGGGTATAGGTGCCACCCCAATCCCAGAGGTGACTTTACAATCACCCAACCAAGGTCAAAGTTGTGCTTGAACAGGGTCATTGAGGAGCACTGATTCACACACAATGGGAGCCTATTGCTGAGGAGTGTCAATTACTGATGGATATATCTGTGTCCCCAGCATGTTCTATTTATGTCACAGGCTAGGTTGAGAGCCCTGGAGAAAGTTATTCATGTCCTATTTGATTTGCAGATGCCCAGCATTTCCAGTAAGACAGGGTGTGAGACTGCTCTGTAGGCCAGGCATAGGTGACCTCTCAGCTGTCTGCATGAAAATGAGTACAGTGACAGGTCTTTCGGTCTTTCCATGTATATCATGTTTAAAGGCCCTGGATTCTCCCAGTCACAAACCTCTTGTTTTCTCCAGTTACTGAAGGTGTCTGGTGAGGTACAGACATAAGGGAGCATTGTACTCAATCAGTGCTCTGATAAGAGTAGAGTACAGCAGAGCAATGACCTCCCTGGTCTTAGAAGTAATGTCCATATGTATGAGGTGCACAATGCAGAATGTGTATCTCATCACTATAGACACATAGTGATGAAAGTGTAGATTGCAATCAACATGTGTTCCCAAGTCTCACAACACTGTGTTTGGTCTTAGAGAGGTGTTATCCATATCATAATTAGCAGGGGTATGTCATTACCAAAGGGGACAATGAGGCATTGTTTGCTTTAAGGGTCAGTCCATAGGTTTAGCAACAATCATTTGTCTGTGTCAGCCCCTTCTGTGATATGTTACCATCATTGGGGGACTCTATATGAATACATCCAGTTAACTGTCATCTGCTACGTTAGTAAACCACAGGCCATCTACTGTTAACTGCACATCAGGGAAGTAGTTTCCAAACAGCCAAGGGCCCTGTAGAGATCCTTGTGCTGTTCCAGTGGTAAGTGGGCTAGTGGTGGAGGTGCAGTCCTCAACTTTGAGAATGTGTGTTTTGTCAGTGAGCCATTTGGCTATCTGTATCTGTATGGCTTAATTCCTGAATGGCAGATCTTTGCTATGAGACATGAATGGGGAAGTGTCAAAGGCCTTTGATAACTTAACATAGGCAGTATGTCCTTTTATTCCTCATCCAGGTCTTTGGGGTCACTATCAAAGAAGTCCAGAAGGTTCAGTGAGTAAGATCTACCCTTGACAAAAACAGAATGGGTAGAGTCAAGTGTGTTGATAGTCACCTATGTCCTTGTGGATAAGACCCATGTTGATTCCTTCCCTAGCCTTGCAGATAAGGCTTTTTAGGCTTTTGAGTCAATAGTTGTCATTCTGCATGTTACCAGATTAATGTGCATTGCATATCACACAACATTTAGTATTACTTTCTGTGGATTATTTGATATATGTAGGGAAATAGTACTGAGGCAACAGGGTTTCAGTGTTTGGGAGTGTAGCAATACATGGTTATATTGTAAAAATGTGACATATTGTTAGATAGGGCCTTCAGTTTGCAATGCTTCATCATGTAATTTCATGTCATAGACAGGAAATGGACAGTAAACAGCAGTAATACATAATAATATGTACTTTTCCATAGCTCGGAGAGTAGCGGGTTTGTACGATGGTTGGCAAAGTGTATATGCATGCGCGATACACTTATCTGTATGTACCTGAGCAGTGCATAAATGTGAACCACAGTGTTAAAATCTGACAGTTAGTATTGAGTCTGTGCAACACACTTGCTGCTTAACTGACTCAGTGGCAGCACATGTTAATGCATTAATCATTCCTTTTTGGGCCCAGATGGTACTGGGTTTGAATCCAGGTCTATCTAATACTTTTAAATACTTTTATTTAAACGTTCAACACAAAAAAACTCTGATATGCAGCAAAAGAATCCAAAGGATAAACCTGTATTGAAAGACAGAAGTTATTTATGAATTTTATTTTATTTTATATTGTTAATTATACCTCCAATAATGAGCTGCTTTAATTAATTAATTAATTAATTATTATTAGGCTGGCTGATTATTTTATAGAGTATTTAAACTGTGGAAATGTGTTGAATTTGTAAGCATTGTAAAAAGAGCCTTGAGCTTGAAACCTTTGCATTTTATTGTTTTTTATCGAAGCATTTTATTAAAGTTTACTATGAGACATTTGGAATTCTGCTTTTTATCTTTTTGTTTAAATGTTGTTAATGCAATGGCATGAATTCTTTATAGTACATGTGTTGGTATGTATTGGCATAGCGCAGTGGTGTTAGGTGGCATTGCGTATAGGTAGCTGCATCATCTTGCCTCCGTAGCCAGCCCCATAGAAAAACGGAGGCCAAAAAGTGAATGGATCCATTGCTTTTGCAGAAACCTATGTGTGTTGTGTGTGATTCTATTTTTTGACCAGATTAAAGGTGTTAAAATGGGGTAGATAGGAAATTGGTGAAATGGGAAGCAAGTAGGGAGAAGAACAAGAGAAAGCAGGACAGGAATGTGCAGGGCAAAGGTAGGAAAGAACCATAACTCTCCATTTTTTAACATTGTAAACTGAAAATATTTATTTATTTATTTGACATTTGTCAACTGGGTTAGTCTGACTGGGCAGAGGCCCTTTTTCAACAGAGACCCAAGGGAAAAGCTCAGGGGTATATTATATAGTTGGCAGGTGAAAATGTTGACTCTGACTTGTTCGACACCAACATGTTGAATTACAAAATTAGCAAATGGCCAAATCAATTGGCCAAACACCAACGGCACACATAAACAGATATATTTAACTGGGGAGCTTCACTCCCACACCCCCCAAGGTGGCGAGGCTGTGCCCCCCCACACCCCCCCTTACTAAATATTCTAACTCCGAGACTACACTACAGTCAGGGAAAGGGCAGGTGCAAGAGAACAGCCAACCGATTTCTTTCCATTGGAAAGAAATCAGTGATTTGGCCATTCGCTAATTTTGTAGTTTGACATGTTTTTGTCAAACAAGTTAGAGTCGACATTTTCACCTGTCTACAATATAACATAAACCCGAAAAGCTCCAATAGTGCACAAAACAAACAGCAAAATAACAAGGTCAGTAGTTACAATACAAAAATGCAAGACAAACAATAAAGATAACAAAACAAGCAGATGCAAGTGATACAAGAATAATATAGCAGCTATTAAACAACTAACATGGTATACTTTAACAGTTGAACAGGAGTTAATGTATCAAACTAAAGCATAAACAGTACAAAAATGTAATAAATGTAAAATATTAAAAAAAGTAAGATCTGTCCAGAAAAAACAACATAATAAGAATGTAGAATATATAGGAGATGTAGACGGAAGACAAATTGTAAGCAATGATTGGGAGAAAAACTAGTGAGAGGCCATAAGTTCGGAAAAGGGGAAAGGAGTGTAAAGTGTAAAGCATATGCAGGAGGATAACCCTAAGAAGGCAGTCAGTGAAACAAACTACAGAAATTAGGAGCTAAGAGGCACCAGATTGTTGGCTGATAGTGGTTATGTTGGTTCACTACAGAAGCATGGCCATGATTTACGAAGGCTGTCTTTTAGTGCTATTTAAAAGGTGTTTGAGTTGGTGATAGACCTGACATTTAGTGGTAATTTATTCCAACCATGAGCTACTAAATAGCTGTAGAGGATATTGCCAATATTTGTATCGTGCTTACAAAGCTGCAGTAGGTGCTGATGAGAGCTATGTAGAGGATGGTTGGGGGTTGTAGCACTGGATGAGAGTAGAGAGAGGGGGCAGGATGATGGTTCATGCAAGACAGAATGTGCCATGAGAAGCTGGGGAAGTAGAATTTGGTGATGAAATTCAGCCATTGCAGGTTTTTTAAGGCTATGCAGTGATGAGTGCAATAAGGTTAGTTGGAGGCAAATCTTTCAATTTTGTTATAGGCAAGTTCTTATTTAGTCATGAGATTAGAATGGAGGAATGTCAGTATAGGGGCTGCATAAAGTAGTGTCAGGAGTAGGAAGGCTTGTAAAAAGGAGAATCTGGAAGAATTAGTGAGGAATGTTTTGTGTCTGTATAGTAGATCTAGTTTTTGATGAGTTTTTTAATGCATTGCTGTGTATGGAAATTGAACTTTAGATAGTCATCCATAATAACACCTTGTAGCTTAGTATGAGGTTCAGTAGAGATGAATGTATTGTTCAGGGTGTAGACAGAAAAGGTAGTTTTATGATGCTGGAGAGTTGTAGTTAGGAATAGAAGAAGTTTGGTTTTCTTAGGGTTCAGTAGCAGTTGGTTGGAAGTAAGCCATTTTTTGAAAGAGAGAAGAGACTCTTGGGTAAGGGTTTGAAGGTGTGTGATGTCATTAGAGCAGGAGAGGATTGTGGAATCATCAACATATTGAATAACATTAGTGAGTGGGTAAGAAGAGTGAAGGTTATTAATGAAGATATTAAAAAGTAGGAGTCCAAGGATGAAGCCTTCGGGCACCCCAGTTTGTACTTGTAGGAAGGAAGAGAATTTAGATTGCCATTTCACTGCCTGAAATCTGGTGGAGAGGTAATTGGAGAACCAAGATAGTGCAGCATTAGAGAAGTTTAGTGAAGCTAGTTTGGATAGATGTAGTGAGTGGGAAACAGTGTTTAATGCTTTGGATAAATCAAGACACAAAACAGGAGACTAACTTATTGTTGTCACAGGATTTTGCAATAGTATTTATGAAAGATGTCAGAGCAGTGGCAGTATTGTATTTTGGGTGAAAACCATGCTGTGTGGGGGAAAGAAGACTTTTCTTGGAGGTGGTGGTTGAGGATCTGTTTGTGGATGCATTTTTCTAGAATTTTAGACAGGGGAGCTAGGATAGCAATTGGTCTGAAGATAGAAGGGTCAGTTGCATTGCCACCTTTATCTAAGGGAATGAGATAACATTTTTTCCAGATGTCAGGCACAGTATTTTCCTTAATGGATCTATTGAGTAATATGGAAATGGGGAAAGCTATAGAGTTAGCCACAATTTTTAGGAACTGTGGAGGTAAGTTGTCATCCAATGGTGAGCATGTTTTATGTTTAGAGAGTAGGGACTTGACGTAGGTTGTAAGGACATGTTTAAGAGAAAAGATGGTATAATGGATAGAAGTGGGGATGGTGGTGTAAGTATTATCATTTTTGATAAAGTTGCAGATAGAATCAATAAAGAAAGAATTAAGAAATTTAGCAGTATATATGGAAGAGCTTTAAGGAAAGGGGTTAGGGGGTGATGGTTATCCAGGATGTAGCAGCTTATTAATAGATTTCCAGAACATTTGTGGATTAGAGTGAGGATTATTGAGCTGTTTGTGGAAAAAGTTAAGGAGCTCTCTGTAGGTTTGGAGATCAGTGGAAGATTTGGACTTTTGCCATTTTTCCATGCACTATCCCTCTTATTTGCAGAATATTAACTGCATTTTGACTGTGACTTCAAGAGTGAGGGATGACTACAATGCAATCCTGTTGTATAGACAATTGGACCAAATGAAGTGAGTCAAGAAGACATTTATGCAAAATATAGAGCTATGTATAGGGCGATTTCTTTTTTTTGTGGGACAGTTGCCCATTTAGTTTTTATTTGATAGAGAGAGAGAAATGTTGGGGATATGACATAGGTATATCTGTGGTATGTCTGGGTCAGGTAAGTTGGGTAAGTGAGGAACCAATTGCAGACAGACAAGACAAACAAGTCAAGAGACAGGGACAGTGATGGATATAAAAGGTTGGGGGACACAATGATTGGAGAGAGGGTGGAGGCAACCTGGGCCCACAGCCATTAAGCTTGGAGACAGGGAGAATCGAGTCCTCACTGACTGGACTTTCATCACTTTCAGCTAACTCCACAGGTGGCTGGAGTACTTGATGTCTCCTCCACCTCCTTTCCTCCTTCAGAACATGAGGGAGAGCAGCCTCTCCATCTGGTGTAGGTGTGTATCAATAGTGTGATGCAGCACCCTGCAAACCATCCTGGGAAACTCACTGCAGGTGTTGAAATCACCACCTCTGCCACTGGTCTCAGAGGGTACCACTGGACCAGCATGCAGGGCAGGGCTACCTGAGGGTTCAGGTAGTGCAGTGGCAGCAGATGCAGTGCTGCCATGTTGGTTTGCATACATGCTAGACATCGGTGCTGCAGCCGGTGGAGCTGGGGCAGGCTGGCTGATCCAATGGGACTGGCCTACCTCACTGTGTTGTGGAGCATTTAGTGATGTGGTACAGATTGATGACATGGACACATTTTGACTACACATACAAATAAAAAAATAAAATAAAATAAAAAATATTTTTGACAATAATATAACAGTAAAAGTATTTATAAAATAAAATAAATAAAATAAAATAAATAAAAATAAATGAAAAATATTTTTAAAAATAAAATAAAAATAAAGAAAATTTAAAAAGAGAGAAATAAGGGTTGAGGTGACAGAAAAATATGATACAGGTTTAGTACCATCATATGTGACATACAATGCATTAATATAATTATACAACTCTATGAGCTTACGTCTACATCTTAACAGATACACACTATACTACAGATTGCTGCAAGTAATCCTTGAAATGTGCATATATTGCGCATATGTGTGTTTTAATTATAGAGATTATAGTTTACAGCAGTTTACAGAGTTTTTAATATAATATAAATATTAGTGAATAAAGAACAGTATGGTATAGTTATGAATTGTGGTATTTGAACACACAGCCACTGACTAAAGTGCAATATTGTACTCTTACAATTGGTTGTGCTACAGACTAGTGCATGCATACTTGCTTTTACAGTTGGGATATGCATGCTCATTTTGATACAACTCTATAAAATACCAAAAAAAAAGCTATATTTAACTTTGAATGCTACAATAACATTTCCCTTCTGCTGCATACATGCCACTTGCTTCCCTCAGTCTTTCTAATCTAGCCCCATGGGCCTGGACATTGAACTCCCAATCACAGGCAGCTGGGAAGGAACAGAAGAGAAGACCATTATTCATATCAGTCTTGCCTATATTCAGCTTTTGTAAGTCTTACAAGCACTCTCTGTAGTTGATATTACAGAGGTGCGGGATGTCCTCAGTCCTAAATTACTCAATCCAACAGTCAAGAGTTTCCATCTTCCTCCTCTGTAGGTCATTAAAATGATGCCTACATTGCTGTCCAGTGCACAAGATACTAGTGACATTGGCTACAGCATGGGCTAAACTATTCCAAGTCTCAGACTTGTACTGGGAGCAAAAGTAGCTCCCCTGCAAAAGCCTGTGTATGTGGTGCTTTACTAGGAGTCCAATAAATACCCTGGACTCTTGGACATCTCACCTCTGTGCCCTAAACCTGGCACCTTCTCCACTAATATCAGCCATGTCTATCAGAAGTCCTAGAGCAATGTAGACTGATGCTTTCCTGCCAGTTCCACTTATCGCTTTTACTGAAGTGCGCACACTGGAGCAATGTGTTTATATGATGGTAAGAGGACAGCAGCAGTGCCAATCAGTGAGGCATAAAATAATTGCAATTGGAAGGTTAATCTGATGAAACACAATAACAGTGTTTCATCCCTCATACATACAATTAATATCAGCTGCACTGTGGGTAGTTGAACAACAGTAAAAGTGTATAGAATTCCAGTATTAGAACACAGGACCATGTGTACGGCAGTCCTACACATAATAACACCTGTTCATGTTTCAATTCATTGTTATCAACTGCTATGTCAAACAGTAAAACAATGGTTTCACATCCTGTACTAGAACCCAGGACGATCTGTACTCAAGCCCTACACTTACACTTGCTGCCACATGACTAGTTACATGACATTCCATAATTTCATAATCATTCTTAAGGTGTCTCTTTTAATTGACTCATAATGCTGCTTAGCAGGTTTGTGTGGTGCCCAACAGAATTCATTGGCTGTCTGGGTTCTGTATGCTTCCGCAGTGGTCCACTTGTCTAGTTTGCACACTGCCGTCCTTTGCGCAAATGAGAAAATCACTGCCAATCCCACCATTCATTTCCTTCCTCCTGTGACTGTGCTAAGCTCTGCATCTCATAAGCACTGCTCCCCCCAACAAATAATTAAAAAAATTAAAGACAACAAAAGAAAAACAAGGGAAAAGTAGCTGACATGAGAAAAAGGAATGTATGATATACACACTACAAAATATTGGTACACTTAAGGTATTTCTACAGAGGTCTGGAGTTGAGCTCTCACTCCACTGAACCTTCAGAACACAGTAAGGGTGCCTTATCCCTCTTTGCCACAAAACACCTTTGCAACAAGGGACTGAAATCAATCATTCATTCAATCTATAAATTTGGGATATATCTGCACAGGGGATTACTGATTTTGAGAAGGTATGCCTCCTTTTTGTCTACTACTTACTGCATATGTTGACATGTAATTATAAATAATCTGCTTAATAGTTTTATATATATATTTTGATTAGCAAAGGCTTTTACACTTTTATCTGTATGCATTAGACATTTTCTGATGGCATGGGCAAGTTTGCCAGGGCATTTCACAGGTAAATATGGTTGGCAATACCTTCACATGGAATATTCTGCATTAAATCTGTAGACATGTTTCAGGAGCAGGTCTTTTGATAGCACTTTTAGCATTTCAAAGATGCTTTGTTTGCCAAATGTGTCATTTGCCTGTTCTTTTGCTGGTGGGGAGTAAAGCTGTATTTCTGTTATGGCACGAACAAGAATCCAGCCTGCACATGTCCATCAAATATTTCTCTGCTGTCACATGTTAAAGTCATTTCTGTACAAATCTACCACCTTTTACCTACTTACACTACTAAGTAAAACATGCAGGGATATGCCACTCATTCAAATTATTACACAATACACTCCATATTCAAGACATGCATTGTAAAGGCAGCAGGTGCAACAATTTTATTCCAGGGCTGACTTTGTCTGATGCAAGCAGTACACCACCAATACATGGAGAGCTAAAGGCTGTGAGAGTTGTCTGGCATCAATGTTACTATATATACATGTGTAGGAGGAAGATGTAAGCCCCCCTAGGTGGTGAGTGATTGTGCTATGCATTGTATCTTAGGCAATGCAAAGGCATATTGAGAACGCCTACATCTACCTACAACCAAAGCAGCTGGTGGCTCCCCCTCTGACTCCTCACCTGCCTGTGGCTGTGGTGGTGTTGGCATTCATGGTTGGAGGTGTGCTCCTTCCCTTTGCTGATCCTGCTAAACATGTTTTCTTAGGATGATGTTGATTAGCATAGCACATACTGTGAATATGTCTGTACATGTCCATGGATTGTACTGCAAAGTTCCGCCAGATGTATCCGGAACCATGACTTCAGCAGCCCAAACACACGCTCTATAACATTTCTGGTTTGAGTGTGTGTCTCATTATGGCATTCTTCATTGGGTGTGCATGTATTTCTGATGGGTGTCATCAACCACAGTTCCAGTGCATAACCTGCATCCCCCATTAAATGACCCTGTGGGATTTCCCCTGGTGAACATATGGTACATTCAGCAGGTGTGCAAAATATATGAGTCGTGATAACTGCCAGGGTTGCCAGCACACACATCCAAGATGATTCCCTTAGCATTACACATGGCCTGGCAGTTAAGAGAGAGGTATATCTTTCTGTTTATGTAGATCCTACCATGTTCCCCAGGTAGTACCTTAATCTCTATATGTGTGTAATCTATGGTACCCAGTATTTTAGGGTAGTGTGCTGCACGGTAGAATTCCTGCATATTTCTGTCCCTCTCCTCAGGTTTATGGGGAAAATAGATGTGGTCAATGGCATGTTGGAGCACAGCAGTCAGGAATTGATGGACATTCCTGGATGCTGATACCTGTAACACCCCAGCATGTTCCCTGTTGGTCTCTGAAAGGTACCTATATACCTTTGTCTCCACTGGGATGTGTTCCCTTTGGTTGGCCCTGGTTCTGAGTTGGGGACAACAGAGTTTGCAGAGTTTCTATAAAGTGTCCCTTTCTACCCTGTAGTGCTGTACAATTTACAAATCATGTAGGTTGTGAAAAGTTAAGCAAGGCCTGAAGACTCTTCTCTTCCTTGGCCTAAGTCTACTGGCAGCAGCATAGGCTTCAGCCTGTTGTGTATACAAATTAAATAAAACAGCAGCAGCCCCTAATATTCTTTCCATGTAGACACCTTTCCTTGACTGTATTCCAATAGGTTTTAGAATTCACAGGAAAAAACAGCACTGAGTCTACATGGTTGCTTTATAGCTTGTTGAATAGATCCACCATATTGGACTTGTTGATTAGCATGTAGTTCAGCTGCTTATGCTGTAATTAGCATGCCACAGTGTTTATCTTATTTGTGCGGTGGTGTATGCCTCTTCACAGTGCTTACTGAATCTAAAACTTTGTGCTACGCACATACAGTAGAAACATACCATGTAGGGTTTATTGAATTTGGCTGTATAGCTTTTTAACACAAACTTAGCTGCTGTATCTTAATTTTATACACTCCTTACTTAGATTTGAAAACTCCTTAAACTGTGCCTAAATTGCTTGAGATCACTGACATTTTAATTTTAAACAGCTGAAATAATTCTGAATGTAACAGATTGAGTTATTTACTTAAACTTGAGGCATAGCTCTCTGTATACAAAATGTTAAGTGAGAACCCCTCTAACTCCAGCAGAACTTATTCTGAGGTGCAAAGCTGTTCACCCATTAAGTCTTCTAATTCAAAAATGCATGTATTTTGAAGTACTGTACTAAAGACACAGAACACAAAAGGTACTAGTTATTAACAAAATAATAATGCAAGTGATAAATCCATTCTTAAAGCTAAAACAGTACATACAGGGAAAACCCTTCATAATTACTGACTCTGGGTAGATGCATTTAACTCTGCTTTCACCTGGTTTGATAAGGAGATAGCAACAGTGTCCTGCTGTCCACATATTAAGACTGAGGATGTTACTAAGCATATCTAGTCTTCTCATGATAATTTACCACAGAAATTATGCAGGTCAGGGTCAATAATGATACTGTATACTCCTCTTTTAATACAATGCAATGGGATACTGGCAACCTTATGAATGCCTTTATCCAAGTTGGTAGATCCTTTTCAGTATGGAAGAGCCTTTCTTCACTGAGGATAAGACCAAAATATGCGGAAATGATTATTGACTTCAGCAATTGGCTTAGATTATGGTGTCAATCCAGAGAGATTCAGTGCTGCTCTTGAGCGGATCTGTGTGAAGCCCAGATGTACCTTGCAAGACATCCAGTATATCTCTCCTAAAAGTGGGTTAGAGTAGTGAAAATTGTCATTTGCTGCCAGTATTTTACTGGAAAGGACCTTATTAAAGGATGTCTCCAAATGAACTTCACACGTAATAACAAAATAAAGACAAGACTCATCTGCACCTATAGCCTAAATAAAAAAACTTAACAGAATTTGAGGGAATTTGGGTTATATGCCATCACAGATACTTCAGTTAAAATCTGCTCTGCATTCCACAAATACTGTTGTAATGCTTTCCATTCAGTATATCTCACTGGATGATAGTGTGTATTACTTTTCATAATTAAATCTTTCAAAAGGAGTATTATAGAAGCAGATTACTGGTGTGAAGTACTCCATACCCTAGTTAGAATAAACAATGCAAATTACCTTTATAATGTGTTATTATACCCCTTCTGTGTCAGCTCAGGAACATGACCATTTCCTTGTCAAACTAAGACTTGTCACCATAACAGGAAATATGATTTTTTTCTCAGCAACCTACATTATTCCACCATTGACTAGGAAAACTATATCTCAGCTTTGTAAATATTAACAATCTTGAAAAGATAACATCCTTACAAACAGCAACGCATTTATTTACTTTTTATTATATAATATTAAAATGTTTATTCCTAAGAAGTATACAAAAACGAAAGCTAATGAATTCAGTGCTTCTAGTGATATTAGCAGTGCAGCAAAATTTAAATTGTTTTATAGAGTTCATTTAAAATAAGATTAATTAAAACATTTAAAATTTTAAAAACATATAAAACTTAATATTCTGAATGAGATGGAATGCTTCAGCCAGACTCATACTATATCAGAGAGATGGAATCTGAGGGATCTCTTCAGTGAAGACTTCAAGTCACATCTCTGAATATCCTCATGAAGGGGAAAGTAGCTGTTTTTAAATGTCCAGGGCAAGATGTGCAAAACAAATTCCAAAAGAAGCCTTTAGTTATGGCCTCAGAACTGTGATCAGCCTCCTACCTTATGACCCCCAGTATAATAAGGTTTCAGCCACTCTTTCACATAAAAACGATCCAAAACATGCACAGCTTGGTAGATGGGAAAATATTTAATGCATATTTAACTGCAGCAATTAGACAAACCAGATTCTGGAGCACCAGCATAATATGGCATATCCATGGATTGTCAGACAGTTCCTAGTACTGAGTCCTATACCCTCTGTAGGCCAGTCTGATTACCATCCAAGAGACTAAGATAGATCACACTGAGTCATTAATGGAAAATAAAAAACACGGCACAAATCACTGCCCTAGGGACCAGTGGTAGAACATAGCATTTGATCTGGGAATACTTTTTTCAGATGAAATAAGAAATCATAATGCTAGGGTGGTGTTGAAGACTGAATATCAATTATCATCAGTGAGAATACCCAGTTAAAAATGCAAGGCACAGATTTCAAGTAGATGCTGCCTTATGAAATGAATGCAGAGTAAAGATAAAGTTAAGTGAAGAGATTATTACTAGCACCAATGCAATGTAAATCTTTGTTGGATTGAGTTGTTCATGATTATGAGGCATTTCAGTCAATGACCAAATCTAAACAGTCTTCTGAAGAAGAAAACACAAGGACAATTTCTTGAGACAAGTAGAAGTACATATGAATGTTATCAGCAACTAATAAAAACATATCTTGTTACTACTAACATAAATGCAGAGAGCAACAAGGAAGCCAAAAATAAGCCCTGAGGTATGCCATGGTTTACGGGAGATCAGACAAATTCAGACCAAATGCCACTGGCTTAGTATGTCTGGATAGGTAAGAGGCAAACTGCTCACAAACAAAACCTGATGACTCACTGGGCACTTTCAAGTATCTATAAATGCCCCATAGTCCTCTGTATCTAAGGCTGTTGTGAGATCAGTTAAAGGAAGGTCTGAATAATGAGATTGACCTCTTTTCCATAAGCAGGTCATTAGCCATGCTAAGAAGGCTGCTTCCAAACTCTGCTTAGTTCTAATCCCAGAGTGGCAGAAATGTTATGAGGAATGTGATGTCTCGTATGACTAATGTTGCACATAGACTACTTTTTCAATCACCTTACCAATAAATAAAAGGTTCAGGACTGAGTAGTAATGCTCCAAAATGCTAACATCCAAAGATGATTTAATAACGGATGGGGTAATCAAGGCCTTTTTAACATGGATGCAAAAACCCTGATTGTCAGTGACAAATGCAAATCTCACAAAATTGTTCTACCTTAAAATTCAAGTCCTTAGCAGCCTTTTAGCACTAGATCCAGCACAGAACTGACCAGACACATAGGCTTATTTGTGCAATTTCAACTATACTCAGCAGAGTAAAATTCTTCCCAGAATAAGTCTTCAAAACCTAACTCACTTGTGGATGTATCCAGAAAGAAACAAATACCTCATCTTGCCAGTTCTGTATGCACATAATCTTGCAGCTTCCTTACAATCCTGAGGGGAAAAATGACTACAAAGTTGGTCAGACTGGCTGGGCTGTACAAATTGCTATCAACTTCAAGGAGTGTCATTGGATGACTAGATGCAGTGGAGATGCAGACACAAAGTAGACTACTAAGACATCTTCATCTGGTGTAAAGCATAATGTTTGTCTAGAAATGTATATTCTCAAGACAGCATGTCCAAGCCCATCTAAGTATAACCTCCACATGCTCCTTCATGATGAACTCAAGCCATGTTCAAACCATGGTTCATTATGAATAGAGTTATACTAAGTGGGCAACCAGGTCCAATGCACATGTTGTAACATGATTACGGATTTCAACCAGCACTGGCTCATCTGCACTGTTCTTTTCAAGGAACTTGTCAAGAACAAAGCACAGGATTTTTGAATCTAGCAGTCTAAAGTCCCTACATTTCACTAGATTCTATATCAGAAGGCTGCAAATCGGGAAGTCCATGCCAGAAATTAACTAAATAGTCATCTGGCCAAGACACAGATTCCACCATCAGATTTCTTATCTTAAGAACAATCTGCAAAAGACACTAAATTTATGGGTCACATTTGAAATGACTTAAGTGAAGCAGAAGCATTTTGTTAAACCAAGAGTGTTCATGGTGGGTTCTCAAGTCTCATTGTAAACATAAACATTAAAAATCAGATATAATAAGCTACTAAGGGAATTCACATAATAGGTCCAACTAAAGATCTATCATCTCTTGCAGAAATCCTGAAGTATCATCTGTGAATGGTACACAAGAAAGAATCTACAACTCACTCCTGACTCTTGGACATATTCAGAGGAATTAGATCATCATCTTCAATGGCCACCATTTCCATTCTTGAGGAATAACAAATAGCTACTCCTCTAACCAAATTACTCTACCTTATCTCCTAGACAGATAACATGAGTAAAACTTCATCAGTAAATAACATAATTTTTGAATTGAGTTGACCATATACATCTATGCCTTATATATTAGAGTTGTGGTGTACTAATGAGGCAAATAATTCAATTCCTAAGGCAAACAGGATGGGAGACATTGAACAGTCCTGCTTTGTACCTTTAGTTATTTCAATAGCCTTTGAGGTAAATGGCCCAAGTTTTACATATAGCCAAATTGTTTTTATAAATATTCTTTATTAGCATAAGAAAATTAGTACAAAATTCAAACAATTCTAAAGCCTTAAAAAGAAAATCCCAGCTCAACGAATCAAAGGCTTTTTCTATATCCAAAGCTACTATTAAAGCTTCTTGGTTGTTTCTGTTTAGAAATTCTATGAGTGTTAGAATTCTTTGTATATTGTCATGTGTGTGTCTTTTATAAATGAATCTTGTTTGATCCTCATTTATTATGTGTGTCAACGATTTTTTAATTCTACTAACTAATATTGACATGAAGATTTTATAATCATTGTTAAGTAAAGATATTGGCCTGTAAGATTTACACTGTAAAGGGTCTTTGTTTTCTTTTATAATGGATGTAATTAAGGAGTATCTCCATGAAATTGGAGTTGTGTTTTGTGCTAGAATTTCATTCAAAGTTTTGTGAAACAAAGATATTACTGAAGATGGAAATATCTTATGCAATTCATTAATTATTCCATCAATTCCCAGTGTTTTTATTACTTTTACTTTCCTTGATTTTTTTGAGTAATTTCTTTTAGAGATATTTGTTTTTGAATGTCTAACTTTAACTTTTCTGGTATCGCCTTTACCTTTACTAATTGCAGGTCTAAGTTTGATGTATTAGTTGTATATGAAGTATCATTATAATGGTCAGAGAAATAATGTTTAAATGCATCTAGTATATTATTTATATCCAAAACCTTTTTGTTTTTTTCCTTCCTTCATGTATAATACTTATAATATTATTTTCAATTGAATGTTTTTTTAATCTTATTGCTAAATTATGCATATGTTTGGGTGATACTGCATAGGAACTAAGTTTTAACCTTTCTACAGCTATATTAGTTTTGTGAGTTAGGATTTCATTATATCTTTTGTTTAAGTCTTCCGGTGCTTTTTTATGATTATTTTGTGTGTAAGTAGATTAATTAATAATGAGAGCTGTAATTTGTTTTTTGGATGTTACATAATTCTGATTCCCACTCTTTTAGATTGTTTTTATACCATGAAAGAATTTTTCCATTCAGATAGGCTTTCAAAGTATCCCAAAGATTAATTACATCTATTTCAGTAGTGTAGTTTATATCTAAAAATAATTGTACTTCTGAATCTAACCAAGGTTTAAATTGTTTTAATTTTGTAATGTAAGCTGGAATTCTTGACATAAAAATTAATTTCTTATAATCTGTATGTATTTTAAGAATTAATGAATTATGGTCTGAAAAGGGACAAGGGATTATGGAAAATTTTATTATTTTTGAATTTAGCTCTTGAGATATGAAGATTTTATCAATTCTTGTATGTATCCCAAATCTGTGGTCTTGGTGTGAACATAATAATGAATTGTTCTCCTTATAACTAATTGTATCAATTAGATTTAAACTTTATTCCCATTTCTTAAGTAGCTCCCCTATAGAACTTACACGTACATTTATTTTGCTTGTGGTCTCTGATTTATCCAATATACAATTAAAGTCACCTCCCAAAATCAAATTTCCTTTATATACTCTAGTTATTAGATCCATGTGTTTTCTTATTGTCCCAACCCCAATACCTGGAAACCAGTATATATTTACTAATGTCCAGAGTCTTTTGTTATATTTTACTATTACTATGTCTAGGAGTCCTTCTTTATCTTCATATTTGTAAATGATCTGAGGCATAGTGACATTTTTTCCATAAAACTAAAGTTCCCCTAGTCTTTTTCTTATATGAAGAGTGAGATAAGATCATATATTCCTTAGGATTCCAGATAAAGGTATAATTTCTTTTGAAGTGAGTCTCTTGAAGAAATACTACTTGTACTTTATTTAATTTCATATATATTAATACATTAGATCTTTTCCTTGGATTGCTTAAACCGTTAGTGTTTAAGGATAAAATAGTCAAGTCCATTCTCAGTATTTAACTTTACATCATATTTGTGTTTTGTATTATATTTTGTAATACCATACCAAATGTAAAATGTGTTAACTACTGTGTTAATAATTCTCATTGTAGTCAATATTTTAATTTTGGTCAAATAACTTAAAATAGAGTTTAGTTCAGGCCAATAAAAAAAGAAAAAATATAAATGCCAAAATCACTTGCATAACAACAAGTATATAAATATTGTTGTAAACCCTCTAATGTACATGAAGTGAAATACATTTCCAATCTGCTAGATGAGAAGAAATCTAACAGATTGTCTGTCATAACTTCCCTCATGAAAAAAGAAAGAAAAAAAAACGAACCCCTTTCGAGTTCCAGTGCACATTTTCTCTTATCTTGGAGATTTAACAATATTAGTTATTATTTTCTCTATATAACTAATAATAATGAATTAACATAATGTATGGAAATGAGTATTGATTTGGTAATACAATTTAATTTTAGATTAGATTAGACTTCTTTTTCAGAATATAATCATCCTATCATGTACTACTTAAACCTTCATAAAGTAAAATCTCATATATAGCACAGTAAATGTTGCTTAACATTAGTTCGCTTTAGCCTGAGAGTAGTATATATACATATTAATAGTCTCCAATATTCTGATATGACCACTATACTAATGATTATGTCAGATAACCACTCTCCTACATACTAAAAATATATTATAACTGAGTGAAGTAGATTTAGAAATGTATCAATGAGTGAAGATAAATATGGACAAGTCTATTCAGAACACTTGAATCATACTACAAAAACAATGTAGTCCATAGAATGAGCCCTTAGAGTTGTGTTCACTAGAGATGATAATATAAATATGTTTGAGTGAACAATACATGTCATAAATCTCTACGTATCACTCACATTCTTTCAAGTAGAGACAAATTAAATCATAAACAGATTCAGTTTATTTTATGTCCACCCATGAATGTAGTTGTGACAAATTAAAAGAAAAAATGAAGAAAGACAGCATTAGACCATAGTGATCACTCACTGATGATGAAACAGAAATAATTTGCCCTGATAAGTGGCCATGTGGGTGAGTAATTTATAAACATCTTAATACTAATGCATAGTTATAATATCAATTCATGTTATGAGAATATCATCATAGAATATTGAACAAAATGCTAGTCAAGACAGAGCATTACTGAAGCTGTTCTGCACAGCCACAGTTCCTTAGATCCTTTACAATGGATGTTTATCAAAGACTGTGTCATGCAACAAGATACAATAGTAGGCAGACTCCATTCTTTGTTATTAAATTGTTAAAAGTAATGACACTCTAAAAAATACAAAACCTATTAAGCTGAACAGTGCCTTAAGAAATCTGTCTATCTCATATCTATTTAATTAATGTTCTACTTTAATTTCTCATCAAGAATTACAATTTACAAATCTGTCTTATTTTCCTACTTGAAGCAGTAACAAAAGCAGACCATGAAGACATTTTCTCATGGGCCCTTTACTTTAAAGAAATAAAGATGAAATTCCAAGGTGAACTCAATTTACCAACCATCTCACTAAGAAACTGATAACCTTATTATTTAAACAGTTGCCAATATTCAGTAAAAATATCAGCTGCATAATAATCAGCTATACAACTAATGTCTGAAGGATTAAAGGTAGTTTATGTTATAAATCCCTGCCTTAACCAGATGTGTAACATACAGAATATCATTTAGGATTTGCATTTCTTAGGAACCTGTCTGTAAATGTGTAATTCAAACAATTCTTGGTAGAATGAATGACATCTAAACTACTTTATTATGATAATTTATGTGCAATTTTACTATAGGTTTCCTAGTACTTCCCCATCATCAAGACATCTCCCACAATACATCAACAGGCACTCACAAGACTGTCTGAGATGCCAATTTTATGAGTTATAGAACCATGGCTTAAAGTTTTGCTGGGAATAAATCAATTGTTCATCATAGAAAATAAGTACACATGCCCACACAATTTAGTAGTGCAGTTAAACAACTACTTGCATGTTGGTGTAAGAATTTTGGCTAATTACCAGCATCTTTGCCACTTTACTGAAAGTTGAACCCCACTTACCAAAGATTAGAAAGCACTAAAGGGTGAGAAGAGTAATCAGTAATTTACTATCTACTGAATTCACTATTTATTTGGTTACTACTTAATCAATTCAATTGAACATGTCTAGGCAGTGTAAACAGAGGAAAATAACAACACTGCACAGTACAAGGTTTACTGTGTTATCTAATAAAGCAATGTGCACATTATATTCAAATAAGCAGGAGTTATAAGTACAAGGTAATAAGTCTCTTTGTGGCTTCTGAAATTAGATGATTTCTGTTACCAGGTTAATGAAGTATTCAGTATAATATGTCTAAAATGTGTCTTAATTGTACTTATGAATGCCGCGGTGGTACGACGGTAGCGTTGTTACCTCACAGCAAGAGCTTCTCCTGTTTGATTCTTGGCATGGCTTGGGAGTGCCTTCTGTGTGGAGTCTGCATGTCCCCCCCCACAGTTGGGTAGCGTTCAAAAGACATGCGTGCATAAATGTGCATTCCTTCGTTGAAGGTTGGGCGTCGAGCTGGCACCTCGGCGTTTCATAAAAATCTACTGCCAATCATTAGCGGACCAGAGTTCCGCTGTGGCTACCCCTTACCAGGAAAAAGCCTAAAGACAAACAACAGCAATGTGCACAGAAGTATGTCACAACTGCAGCTGATGAGTGTATCTCACACATATTTTCCTATTTACACTTGCAACGCTGTAACAAATGCTTACAAAACTATCAGACATGTCATTTTACTGGATCACCATAGCATAGTGTATCTTATAGCCCAGGTAGGAATAATTAAATAAGTAAGAAAGGACTCTGTTTACTTCAAGTGTAACAATGTAGTCTGTAATGCTTCTATTACTTTTTCTTTTTTTCTCAATAATTTTTATTTATTCTTTTCATCAATACAGAATAGTAAACACAGTACAACAAGAATAGGTATCACATACTCACAATAAGACAGTTGTTATGGATTGAGGTTAATACAAAAAGAGATAAAACAAACTAACAATAATATTTACACTATATACCTGGATGCTTTCAATATTCAGAAAAAAAAAAACAAACAACAAAAAAAAAAGGTGTTACAATTCAGTAAGAGTTGTTGTGGGTAGAAATCTAAATTAGAGAAGGGAAAGAAGAGAAATGAAAACTTAGATGGATCATGGGTATTAATTAATTTAGGACCTCTTGATCATAGTTAAGTCTGGTTATTTGTGATAAGTTAAGAAAGAATAATATTAAAGACTTGTTCCCATAACTTCCTAATCATATTGTTTTTATTCTCCTTATTGATTAACATTTTTTTTGGGCTAATAAGTGTTTAGTTACCATTATTCTAAGACTCTCCCAAGACATGTTAATTGTGTTAAGCCAGTTGGTTGCTATATAAAGTTTCATTAAAAGGAAAATGTTGATCATTGTAACTGCTTGTGCTTTAGGAATATTGTTTGGTAAGATATGTAGGAGAGCAAATTCCCAGGTGAGAGTAGATGTCTGATAGCCCATTTTTTGTAGTTGAAGTTTAAGGGAGTATGAAAGTTTAAATACACGCTTACAGCTCCAGAATAGATGTAGCATATCAGCTGTTTGGACTTTACAGTGAGGACAGAATGGGGATTTCTGAGGGTCGAATTTATGTAGAATGGCGGGAGTGAAATATGCGTTGTTATAAATCATAAGTTGGGTGAATGCTAGTTGTTTAAGATGTATAGATTTAATTCTTAGGTTAATTGCTTGGTTCAGTTGTTGGTTATCAATGGACAAATTAATCTTTCTCCAGTAGTCTGAAACAAGTATATTTTTGTGGAATTTGATGTCTTTTATTAATTTATATGTATTAGTGATGAATTTCTTAGATGAGAGGATGGTTTTCCAGAGTAAATTACAGGTTATTGTATCATTGCTGGTTATATTGTAGTTTTGGAGATAACTAGTACATAGTTCTTTAATTTAAAATTACTGTATAAGATTTGGGGAGATTCAGTTGGTTTCTCATTTCTTGTAATGGACAGTTTAGATATGGGTATATGTCTCGGATGGTTGTATTAATTAATTGAGGAAAGGAGTTCAGGTTTAGGGTTTCATTGTTTATTTTAAGGTTGGGAATTTTGTGCAATGGTTGTAATATCATCATAGTTTGTGCAAGATTTAAATATTTAAAGAGTTTTTGTGTTATTGATATAGAGTGTTTCAGAGGTTCTATTATATTGTATGATTTTAATAAATTTGTATTTATGAATGGTAGGGCTTTGGGGTTGATATCCAGGCTTTTGGTGTGTCTTTGGTATATTGTAAGCCACTGTGGGTACCAATCATTATTCTTTGGGTTGTATTCAGCTATTCACAATACTCTGTTAGAATTTATAATTAGATAATATATCCCGAAATTGGGAAGGTCTAAGCCACCTTTATATTTTGGCGGCGTGAGTTTTTCATATGAAATTCTGGGTTTTTTTGGTTCCCATATGAATTTTGCAAACGAAGTATGAATTTGTTTAAAAAATGTATTGGGTATGTTTAGTTGAGTAGTCATGAATATATAAAGTAATCTGGGTAGCACATTCATTTTGATTACAGAGACTTTGGCCATAAATGGTAATTTTAGATTTTTCCATCTATTTAGGTCTAAAATAATATTCTGCCATTTTTGTGCTTTATTATTTAAGTAGAAATCCTTATTGTTTGTGGAGAAAGTAATGCCTAGATAGTTAATTATTTCTTTTGTTTTTAATTTACCTACCAGAGGTAAGAGTGAGAATGGTTTAGGGGTTTTTAAAGAAAATATGTTAGTTTTTGTTTTTTTTTTAATTTAGTTTGTAGTTTGATATCTTAGAGAAGTGTTCCATAGTCAATAGAACTTTATTTATATCTGAGATTGGCGTGGTACAGTAAATATTCAAGTCAGCAGCAAAGGCTGATAGGAACATTTTGGTGTTATATATTGTTGGGGTTAAAGTAGAGATTTTGTTTAATACTTAGAAAGAGTGGTTCTAGGTATAAATTTAAAAGTATAGGGGATAGAAGGCATCCTTGACGGGTTCCATTTTTAATTGAAAATCTTTTTGAGCAGGTTTTGTTAATGTATAGAGATGTATAGGGGTTATTATATAATATTTGTAGAATTTGAATAAACCTTTGGGGTATATTAAAATAAGGTAACGTTTGGAGTAGAAATTCTATATTTATTCGATCAAAGGCTTTATGAGCATCGATAACTAATGCATATATGTTTGAATTAGTATGATTAGTATAGGAGATTAGTGTATTGAGAGTTAGTGTATTATCACTCGTTTGCCTAGATGTTGTAAAGCCAGATTGCTCAGGGGAGATAATTTTGTCTAGTAGGTTTTTCAGTCTGTTTGCAAGTATGGATGTTAATATTTTGTTGTCAATGTTTAACAGTGAGATAGGTCTATAACTATCTGGGTTTTTTGGGGTCAGCTTGTTCTTTGAGTATAAAAATAGTTTTAGATGCATTAAAGTGCAAATCATTAATTTTATTTTTTATTATATAATTCAGTATATGGAACAGTAGTTGGGCTATTATGGGGGAGAAAGTTTTGTAATATTCAACTGTAAGGCTGTCTGGGCCTGGAGCTTTATGTGATTTCATTTGTTGAATTACTGTAGTTATTTCAATAATAGAGATATATTCAGTTAGTTTTTCCTGTTGTTTGAGGTTTAATTTCTGGAAATTGAGTTTTTGGAGAAAACATGCTCTATCTTCTTTTGAGGATATTGATAATTGTTCTCCAAAGGTCTGAGAGTATATTAATTCAAAGGTTTTAATAATATCTTCCATTTTGGTGTAATGAATATTTTCATAGAGTATTTTCAGATATTTGGGAGTGAGGTTTAGTTTGGGTTATAATTCTGGCCAGTGCTTGAGATGGCATTTGTACTTCATTAGCGTAGTTGGCTAACATTCTGGTTTCATAGAAGGATAGTTTGTTGTTTTGTCAGAGGTATAATTCTTTTTGTAGTTTCATTATTTCTGTTTCTGTTTGACTTTTATAGTTAGCTAATAGGTCATTCTCGAGCTTTTGTATCTTGGTTTCTAAATACTGCTTTTCTTTAAGTTGAATTTTTTATAGTAGGCTGCTTTTTTAATAAAAATTCCTCTAAACTGAGCTTTGGTTGCTGCCCATTCAATATCCGAGGGTAATTGAGATTTAAGGATGTTAGATATGGTTAGTTTGAGTAGGGATTGGATATCATTTATTATCTCCTTTTTGGTTAGAAGGTTGGGGTTCAGAGACCAATTGGAGCCTTTTCTCATTGTACTATTCTTTGTAATTCCATCAAGGTTTAATGTAATTTTGGAGTGATCTGAGAGGTGTGAATGGTCATTTTCGGGTCTATTTTAATGAATGAGTCTGAGATTAGAAAAAAATCTATTCTCGACCACATTTTGTGGCATTGCGAGTAAAATGTGAATCTGTTAGATTTATTAATACTATCTCCATAATTAAAAGGGCCATATAATTTATAATTCTGGATAAGTTCTCTTAGGGCTAAATGAGCTTGTTTGTTAGGTAATATAGTTGTACTTGATTTATGTTGTTCGGGATTTGGATATGTGTTCCAGTCTCCACCCAGGATCATATAATGATTCTGGAATTTATTTAAGATAGGGTATAACGAGGCAAAAAAGATTTGTTGATTTTTACCAGGGGCGTAGACATTAAGGATAAGAAGAGGTTTAGAAAGATTTGGGGTTAGAATAGTTACATAACACCACCTTCCCTCCTTGTCTACTTTAGTTTCTAAAATTTTGTCTTGGAACTGTTTCTTAATTATTATAGCTACCCCTGCACTGTTAGTTTTGCCTTCAGAGGCTATAATATCCCTTATCCATTTTTTCCCTCTAATTTCTGACCATTGTTCAAGAGTCAGATGTGTTTCCTGAACTAATATGAAGTTTGTTTTTGCTTTTAGGATGAGGTGAAAGAAAAGTTGTTTTTTTTTTCTTATTCTGGAGCCCTTTAATATTCCATGAGTCAAATTTCGACGTTTGTGTGTCTGAGATGTTGGTCAAGTAAGTCTTGTGTGATTGTTTGTGATAATGATTTTTGATTATGTATTAATAAAATAAGATTACGAAAGCATCCTATTATTCCTGTCCCAACCCCATGCCTAACCACTACTCCCATGGACCAGGAATAAAGCAGGGAATAAGTAGTTATTAACTTTAGAGATCTCAAATTCAGTAACGTATTTACATAATGAATTTTACTATTTAAGTGATAAATGGTAACTAGTGTCACTGCAAATATTTTCTCTACTTTGACAAAGCTTAACAAGCTAATTCCCTCAAAAAAGCACCACTAAAGTATCCCTAACTTCCTCAATATATTTTGTTTAAACCTAATAGACTAGCTAGAGTGTATAATCTATAAGATTAGTAACCATTAAGAGATATGAGTTTGAAAGTTGTTAGTAGAACCATTATATTGGGTAGGGGTCAATCTAGATTATTTAGATTGTTGTATTATCTTCATTGCTTCCTATATATTATCCAGTAAAGTCATTTCCAGGTAGATTAACAAGTTGTCTTTATTCCTTAAACAAGTTCAGGTCTTTTAAAAAGGGACTTTAAAATTGTAGTAGATTTCAAAGATTTTTATAGGGATGTATATATGAATGTTAAAATAACATAGTGTTATATTAGAAGCTATTGGTAGAGCTGTTAATCTTCTCCTTTACTATTCATCATTACCGTTGTGCCAATAATAAGATCCAGTATTATTTTATGTATTCATTTCTGCTTCCTTTTTCTTCCCCCTACCGTCCATACCTTTTCTTCCCCTTATATGCAATGTGTGAGGCTGCGCTCCTACAATGATCTATTTTTTGTTTGTGCTGCCCATCAGTACTGCCCTGTTTGTGGTGAAGCTGAGTACATGGAGTATATGAAGGTCACCTGTGACCCTCTACTTTAATAGGAAACTACAGAGCAGCAGCTCTTAAAATCCCCAGCTCTAGCATCAAAATTACTTTGTATCATTCTAATTGTTGCCTGAGTTCCATGTCCACTTTCCTTCAAATCATGTTACCATGATCAAGGGGCTTCACGTGACTGAACCTTAGCAAATTGCTGCACATAAGATGTTTGTGTCTTGAGACATTTGGAGAGGATCTTACAGAGTTTCCCATAACTGAACTAAATACACAAAAATTCTGCTGTAAGCTCTGGTTGTATTGTCTTTTTGAAGGGGCAGTCAATTGAGGACATGACAATAAAGAGCTGAGTGTCAGTTTACAGTATATTGTAATTAAAACTGAAGATACTTCTGTTTTACTTTGTTTTAGGATTTAAGTCATATATTTCCTGAATAGACTTATAACCTAAACCCATTTATGTGCACTAACATAAGCAAGAAAGGTGAAAACAGTATTCTCTTACAAATTGCATCTTGACTTGCCTTGTCAGTGAAGTTATTCTTCCTGCTAACAGCTGGCTGAGGTTTACCTAGGAAACCAAAACTGTTCTATATGGGTTACAGCTCATCATGAAAAATTTTAAAACAGTATATATAAAAAAAATAAACATTAATGCTAGCTCTTCATGGGTGACCAAGAATAAATCCTTAGCATTGAATTCATGTCACATTTTGTACTAGTGGCTACCTGTAAACCTGTATATTCAGTGAAAAGTTTGTTGTATAAAAGAAATCAGATTTAAGTTTCCATGTAAACACCCACAAAAGCACACTGCCACCCACACACTTGAAGTCTTATAAATGAAATCATGTCACTTATTTTTGTATATTCACTGATTCTGATAATCATGTGCTAATAGAGGTCATGCTGTATGTGTCCAGCCTTGGACTTCTAAATCAGCAAGAGCATCTATATAATAGGAATGGCTACTCTGAGGACTATGAGTTACATTAAGATGGTGGAGCGTGAAGTCAAACTCGTAGAGACCGCAACTGAGCAAATGTCAAAGTCAGAAGACAAATCGGCACTAATGCGGTTTCTTCTACCAGTGTGGCATAGGGATGTTGCAAAAAATGGAATATTATGGTGCAAACATACCCTGATTCAGCGGAATATGCCGGTTTCACACAGATGTAACTTCCAGCTAGAGACTGAGCAAAAAAAAATAAATCTAACCGCTGCTGTCTAAGACTAGGGGTTTTTTCAATCAAGTTTAGTACATTGAATGGATGAGTGAGTTTAGTGAAACAAAGTTTGTATGAAATTGTACTGTGTGCTTGGAATGCTACTTTCTGATTATGTTGATCTCCATTTGATTTCTCAGGTTACCTTTCAGTGTATAATAAAGAAAAATTATCTGTAAAAATGGTCATGATTAATAAAGACACCCATACTCTGTTTTTAATGAATATTATAAAAATCTCTCTCTTCTATGCGAGCTACCACCAACTCAGCAAATGGGGCACTAGTGTAACATCTTGCTCGAAGAAGGGTACTTGAAGAATACTGCACCCTCCCAAATTCACAACGCAGAGTCAGTAGAAATATGAGGCCTAGGAACTCATTAAATAATGTGGGTGTCCATTTGGTTTTTATACAAACATAAATCCACTCACCCTGCCAATGAGACACAAAAGGACATCTAATTTTAGTTCAACAAGCAAATCTTAATGTTGCTTCTATCTAGCACCTTTGGCTAACAGCATACTGGAACCATGGGTCAAGAGGCATCAGGGAGTAAAAGAACTCATGACTGCTTCACTCCGCATGGCCTCCCCTTCACCCACACCTCAGTGTCTGAGCAAACCACCCCATGTTCCTGTCCTATAAAGACATAATCCCCCATCTTCAAAGAAGGTGGGACCCATCTCAAGCTGAAACAACAGAAAAAAGTCCCCCTTTCAAAAAATGAATACCAAAAAAGTGAAAGCTGACACACCACAGGGCATACCCTCATAGAAAACTGGAAGCGGTGAGTGAAACGAGACAGCACATCAATTGTAGAAGTCCATTTCCGCCTCTGAAGAGGGGAAACATAGGACGTGGTCTGCCTTCTCTAAATTAACGGTGCCACTAGTAAATCAGCAATATATGGTGACTTTCTGTACATCTGACAGCTTTTAAAATTGTACATGATGAGGGGGATTAAGAAAAAAGTGTGAACGGGTAAATTGTTCCTTGAAGATGAACACATATCTTCGAAAAATAGGTAGATCATGTGCAGGAGTGAAGCAGGTCTGGAAATTGGAAAAACCCTCCAAAACAGAGACAGCTGAGAGGTCTACATTTGCTTTTTTGTTAAGCGTGATGACATGAGTGTTTATACCTGCAACATTTTTGACAATAGTTATATAAATGATTAAAACTCAGCAAGTGTTAAGTGGTTACAAATCTAACCGCTGCTGGCTAAAATTAGGGGATTTCTCGGTGCTCGCTTTGTGAGAGTAAGAGGGTTCTAAGTGTTTGATCCAGAATAGGGGGAACATTTCAGCATGTTACATGTCCTGGAAGTGTCATGTTTAGCGGCTTAAGGTGTAGCGCATGCTAGAGCACTTTGGTTCCTGACGTGGGAAAGTCCAGAGGTGGAAGCAGAGGAGAATTCCTTCGGTAAAACCTTAAGGCTTGTGAAAAGATGGTAAAGGGCTATAATATCATTGGTAGAGGCCTACAAAGGCCCAGGATGAGTCCGGAGGCTAAAAATCTATCTTGAAGTGCAAAAATGTGAACAAACATCCATCCTATCATCAGCGATCACTCCGGTGAGTGTATTTAACATTCCACTGATGGGATTTTTTTGAAGACAGCAAGAAGGGTTTGTCTGGCTTCTTTTTGGTTGGAAATTGTATGTTTATTCCCTTCTAGATGGAAAGTTAGTGTGTTAGGGTATTTCATTTGAAATTAAATTTTTCTTTCGATCAGGAACTTGCAATATGGGGAGAGAAGCTGTCTTGCTTGTCTTATTTGAAAGGGCAGATCTTGGGCCAATGTTATTATGTTATTGTTCCAGTTTATAGTTCCTCCGCTTTTTTTTACAGTCAGCAAAACTGTATTAACATCTTGAAAGTTTAGCAGTTTAGCATATACAGGTCTGGGTTTATATGAAACTTAGGTTTCTCTCAGTGCTTTATGGGCCCCTTCTATTATTATTTGTTTAGCTGATCCAGGATCTTTAAGCAGTATGCTGAATATTTGTATGATGGAAGGAATCGGTTCATTGTAGGTTATAGATTCTGGTATTCCTCTTATGATGACATTATTTCTTCTGGATCTTGCTTCCAGATCTGTAAGTTTTGCTTGGATGTTTTGGATTTCTTTATCATGAGAGTCAGATTTTTTGGTTATTAGTGTTATTTTTTCCTCACCGCGGTGGTGGTGCTGTGGTAGCATTGTCGCCTCACAGTAAGATGCTGTCCGGTTCGATTCTCAGCTACAGCGTCTTCTGCGTGGAGACATGCGTGAATGGGCGTACCTTCATTGAAGGTTGTGCGTCAGGCCTGGCAAGCCGGTACATAAAAATCAACTGCCAATCATTAGCGGACCGGAGTTCCACTGTGGCGACCCCTAACCGGGAAAAGCCGAAAGACACAAACAAGTATTATTTTCTCCTCATTTTCTATGATTTTGGCTTCAGATTTATCCAACCTGTCTATTATTTGATTAAAGGTGTCTCCAAATGCTTGTAGTTGTATAGATAAACCTTTTATTATTTCTTGGATGGGAAGTAAGGCTGTCTTAATGTCCTCCAGGTTTGCTGGTTGATCAGATTTATTTTTGTTTCCAGTTTTAGATGCATCTGGTTGTTTTGTTATCTTCTGTCTCTTAGAGTTTAAATCTTTTTTAGGAGATAGTAAATCCGAAAGTTTTGTCTTTGATTTGGTAATGTCCATATTTTTATCTTCTTTTGACATCCTGCAATGTTGTTAATTCTAGTTTTGAGTGTAGATTTCAGTATGCCAAGCTGCAGAAACACACGGCTTATGTTAACCTCTCTGTATCCTTTTCAATCTTGCTTGATTAAAAATTATACCAGTTATTTCTTCTTATTGGTTTTATTTAGGAGTTCTTTAGAATTGATATTTCAAGATAGTTTGTTGAAATTGGTTATGGTTAGTCTTCTGGGTTAATTTTATTCTGACTGGTTAGAGGAGCTAAGGATTAGCAGTGTTTACAGAACAACGGTCATCTTCCGCTTCTATTACTTTTTCAATTGGATGTTATCCAATGTTACTGTAAATTCTTCTTTTTTGTGTTACCTACATGAAAAACAGCTAATCTGTCACTGATTAAACACCTATTCTTTTTATTTATTTAAAAGAAGTCAGGGTTTGTAGATTTTAATAATTCTAAAGACCATGTTAAATGAGCATAAAATATACTGCTTGTGCAACTGATATCACACTACAAGTGCTACCTTAACAACAGACAAGCAGGGGATTCCTTAACTGACTATTTCCACCTTAAATATTTCATAGCAGACAAGGGAAGCTCTAACTAGTGCCCAAGAATGTTTCAAATAACAGCATTGTCAGAACCCAGTAACAGAACTCTGTTTATAGTGACTCTGTTTTTTCTACATTTAAAAATATGGATGTCTATGTTACTTTTAAAATGGGAATTTGAAGTGTAGTGAAGTCAGTAAGCCACGGAAACTATGATTAAAAAATTTCAATTCCTATTATGCAACAATGAGGTGAACTAAATATACTATTAATAAAAAGGGAGATGAGAAAAAACATTTGTGCATATGTTGTCTCTGTTCTTCCTTTACATATAACTAATTATACTAAAGTGAAAGAAAACATTTGAATCTCGTTTTCCTCACTGCCTATGAATGAGATGTAACTATATTTTTAGAAGTCACTCTAAGTTATAAAACCATTTTAACATTATCAGACACAACCACTAGACTTGTGATGAGTATGTTGCATAAAGTATAAGTTTAAGAAAAAGTATAAATGTCTCAGAGTATAATAGGCAATATAATAGATAAAATACATACATTTTGAGGTAAAGTCCAGTAGTCTATATCTTTGTTGATTCTTTGAGGGATTTGGAAGACTGTGTAGTTTTAGAATCAGTTCTTTGTTTCTTTTTCCTTCCATCAGACCAAGATTTTTTTTCTTGAGATCTTTTCAAGTTGGTGGAAACAGTCCAGTCCATTTCTTCACGAATTGTGATGATATTATTATTCTTGATGAAGGCAGAAGCTTATTCAATGTTGTTAAAGGTTCTCATGTCATTTAAATAGAAAATTTTGATTCTAGTAGGATATACCATCTTAGGTTCATAGGTTCGGAGGTAGGTACTAGGCTATCTGCCCAAAGGCATTTATAAGCCTAGCCAGAATGTGTTGGGTTTCGCCGCCCCCTTAGATTAGTTCCCTGTGCATCTGTCCAGCAGAGCCACTGAAGTGATCCCCAGGGTAAACTTTCTGTTTCCCATCCACTCATCAAGGTTTCTCTTGAAGAGTGTTAGCAAGGAGCTCTGCCTAATGTAGACTGGAATCTTGTTCTAAAGCATGGGAAGTCTCTGTGACAGGAATCTATCCCTCCAGCACATCCTATTTATTGTTGTGGTGAGGTTTAGATCCCTAGAGCGTGTGGCTCGAGGGGATAAGCTTTTCTTTAGGTGGAGCATGTTGATCCGTTTTGGGTTGGATATGGCCTTGTATGTCAGGCAGAGATCACCTCTGAGTAGGCAGTATGCAACTGAGTACAGCTGGAGTTTATTCAGTTGAGCTGCATAGGGCATCTGTTTAAGGCCAGCGATCCTCTTGGCGAGGCACTTCTGTGGTCTTTCCAGCTGTTGCAGGTGTCTTGTAAGATACATCCCAAATGGGGCGTTGTACTCTATGATGGGTCTGATGAGCGATGAGTAGAGGGGCACAATGACCTCTTTTAATCTGGATGTGAACCCTTTTGTGATAAGGTGTGCCACGTAGAAGGATTTTCTAACCACTTTGGCAATGTGATTATCAAAGGAGAGTTTACTATCTACTTGGGTCTCCAGATCCCTTATTACGTCTTCCATATTTAGGGGACTACCACCTATGTGGTAGTTTGTGGGCACTTTGTTTTTTCCAAAGGGGATGACTATGCACTTTTTGGCATTTAGCATGAGGCTATGATTTTGACACCAGGTGTCCGTCTAAGTGAGACCCTTTTGGAGGATGTCTGTGTCAGCCGGAGAGTCAATTATAGCCCCTAGTTTGCAGTCATCTGTGAACGTGGTCAGCCATAGTCCTCCTGTGCTTGCCTGTACCTCTGAGAAGTATATGCCGAACAGGAGGTGTCCTAGGATTAAGCTCTGGGGAATGCCACTTGTAACCAGTTTAGAGTCAGACCTAGCTCCCGCAACTCTTACCATGTGGGTTCTGTCCGTGAGTCAGTTGGCAACCCATCTTGTGACGTTGGGGTTTATGTTCAGGTTGGTGAGCTTGTCTATAATACCAGAATGGGGAATGGTGTCAAAGGCCTTTGCGAGGTCTAGGTAGGCTGTGTGTACCACCTTTCCCTCATCTGTAGCCTTGGTAGCTGTCTCAAAGAAGTCCACCAGGTTTAGGAAGCATGATCTGCCCTTAACAAAGCCGAACTGGGTAGGGTCCAGTATTTGGAGGTTCCCAATGTCTCTGTTAATGAGTTCCATGATGATGCGCTCCATAGCCTTGCAGACCAAGCTAGTCAGGCTTATAGGGTGATAGTTCCCGGGGTCTGTTGTGGCTCCACCTTTGTGGAGCGAAATAACCATTGCTGTGCGCTACTCTTTGGGTATGTAACCTGTCGAGAGGCTGAGTTTGATCAGTGTGTTTAGGTGAAGGGTTAGTTTGTCTTTGAGTTCATGTAGCACGCATCCTGAGACACTGTCCAGTCCCATTGATGCTGTGTTTTTGGCTTTGGAGAGGGCTGTTTTAACCTGAGTGTCTGTGATTTCAGGAGCTCTACATTCTTCTGGTATGGTTATGAGCCCTTTTGGGGGTGTGAGGGGGTGAGATTTGTGCTGAACCTGTCTGCCAGGATGTTGGCAATATCGGTCGGTTTAGTGTATTTTGTACCATTCTGCACTAACTTCGAGCAGATCTGAGCATTGCCACTTAGATTCTTGACATAGCTAAAGAATGCCTTGTGGTTATCTTTGAAGTCCTTTGCAATTTTTCTTTCAAAACTCGCCTTGGAGGATTTTATGGGGGATCATAGTTTCTTGCTGATACTGATCAGGGATGTCTTCCCTTCTTGGGATTTTACTCTTTTCTGTACTAGTTTCTTCCTTCTATTGTATAGCTTGTTTATGGCAGGAGTCCACCAGACTGGTTTCCTTTTCTTGGAGGAGAGAGTCTTGGTATTGCTTGGGATAGCACAATCCATGCATTCTTGTAGGTGCCCATAGAATGCATTAATAAAGGATTTTGCAGCTTGGACAATGATATCCTTTAGCATGGAGGCTTTAAAACTTTCCACCTCGGTCTTAAGTAATGTGAAGTTTGCTTTTGAAAAGTTTTTCACGGTGGTTTCCTTGTTCCGGGGGGGGGGGGCAGAATGTGAATATCCAAAGTGATTTGTTTATGGTCATCTCTAATCAGTGAAGGGATGACCTCTGGTGTGGAGCACCGGTCGCCCACATTGGTAATGACCAGGTTCAATATGTTGTCACCTCTGGTGGGAGTGTTGACCAGTTGATCTAGGGCATTTGAGTTTTTAAATTCTAGGAAATGTTGGGCAAGGGAGTTAGTACTTGAGTAGTTCTCCCAATTAATGTTTGGGTAATTGAAATCACCCAATATTAGGGTGTTTGGTAAGACCTTTATATTTCCCAGTGTTTCCAGAAATCTGGAATGGGGGTCCTGAGCTTTTATTTTATTTTGTTTGAGAAGTTTCACTAATGGCCAAGTTTTTTTCCTTGTTTCTAACACTTTTGCAGAATAATCATTGTCAAATCTGATCTGACTCTGTTTATATGTTATGGGACTTTTTCTCCAGGCTGTTTTTAAAATGAGCTCTTTATCTGAGAAGGACAGGAACTTTACCACAATTGATCTTGGTGGTACATTAGGTAAAGAGGGTATAGATTTTCCTATGGCTCTGTGAGCTCTTTATATTCCATTTGATAATCCGTCTTTTAACTCAAGCACTTCAAGAAGCCAGGAATTCAAAAAGGTGATGATGTCTTCTCCATCAGTTTTTTCTGGAAGGCCAAATATTCTTATATTAGTTCTCCTCTCCCTATTCTCTAAATCATCCACTTTATTAAGTAGCCAGTTATTTTGGTGAAGTAAGAATTCTGTCTGATTTTCTTCTTTGAGTCTTCCATCTATGTCATTTAGTGATGTCTCCATATCAAGTAATTTACTTTGTTGTTGCTGCAGTATTTCTTTTAGTACATCTGTTTGCTTTTGGCAGTTTTTCTTGAGACTTTCCAAATTATCAATGAATCTATCCATTTTCAATGACAGTTCATGTAATGTGGAAGACATCAGTTGTATCTCCTTCTTCAGAATGGTTTCTGAGTGAGAATTCTTTAAACTGGCCATTACCAAACAGCTGTGTTGTTCTCCAGAATATTTTGACAGGAAAAACTCAATAATATTTCTTGAAATTTGGTAGAGTTGTAGTTCTTAAGTTCCTTAATATTGTTTTTCTATTTCTGGTTAATGAAAATATTTTTCCCTATTTTCTAGTACTGTTTTGTGGAGCTCTAAACAATGCTGTTTATCTGTTTGCCATCTAGGCTCTACCATTGCTGTGGCCTTCTTGATGTACAACAAAACAAATTTAATGAAATAATGCCCACTTTAATGTTTTTTTCATATGGCATCTATTGTGTACTGAACCATCACCTTCTGTCAATTTACTTGGACTATACAGTAGATCTGGGACTAAATATTAGGCTCCTACTTACATTATATTGACAAATCCTTCATGGCATTCTGCAACACTTTCAACAACTACTTGGAGAGACTTATCCTTGTGAGGTATAAACATATTAGAAAAGTCTGCAATAAACCAGAATGGTTTTCTAAAAAATACCAAATTACTAAACCAAACGAAAAAGCATTCAAGGCTTTCAAACTTTACCCAACACAATGCAGTAAAGGCAGAGTTTAATGGTAGGCAAAATTTGAAATATCATGGGTGACGGCAATAATAAGGCCTTCTACAACCAAACAAAAATGAAGAAGAAGGAACAAGGATGGTGTGTACTTAAAGTGGAATGACAATATGAAGTCCAACATACATTGCAAACATACTAGTATACAGTCTTGGAGAATTTCAGATTATTAAACTCTATCCACTCTTCCACTCTGCAAAACAGTCATACATAAAATTATATCTGAAATGGTTGTCTCTGCCCCCTAGAAAAGTCACATACACTATTTGCATAGACAAGATGAGATACCACACTGCATAGTTTCTGTAATCAAAAAATAGATTAGAATACCTACTTACACACATTTTAGCAAGCATTAAAATTAGCTATTTTACTGATATCTAGAATCATGCTATTGTAAACCCAGTGCACAAGGAAAGCCATTCCATAGACCCCAGTGACTAAAGACAGGTCCGACTCTTAGGCATATTACAGTAATGAAGGTAAAATTCACACAACTTTTTCAAATAGGCATAGTAATTTTCCTTCTTCATAGTCTAACCTAATATAGTTTTCTCAAAGATATGTATTGTGTGTGAACCTTAATCTTGAAGACTGTGAATACCTCCATGAACAGAAGTTAATCTGTCCTTGTAGCTTACTACAGTCTGGTTGCAGAGCAGGATACTGTGCTACAAGACAAATCACACCTACAGTCATGGTTCTATAATAAATGAATATGTAATAACTTGGACTAACAGCTGACTACACAGTTATACTCAACCTGCTGGAATAGGATGATTCCTATCCTCACCATCCTCTCACACCATAGAGTGCTTCAAGGTCTGTCCTGGGGCCACTCACTTTTGGTATCATGTTCTTGGTTATCAGAACTGGTTCCAATAGCTCAAATGTGGATAATTGTTCTTAATCTCTCTGACAATACCTCCCTTCAAATTGTGTGTGTGTGTGTGTGTGTGTGTGTGTGTGTGTGTGTGTGTGTGTGTGTGTGTGTGTGTGTGTGTGTGTGTGTGTGTCTGTGTGTGTGTGTGTGTGTGTGTGTGTGTGTGTGTGTGTGTGTG